>NC_136357.1:11855000-12045000 GCF_037039965.1 Doryrhamphus excisus | reverse complement strand
AATAAAATGATGGAGATGATCCCTGCCTGCCTGCCTTCTATTATGCAAATGATAGAGATTATTCACACAACCATTGGTTTCCGCAATTATGATTAGGGTGGAGCACAAGTCAGGAATTTACTGACTTTGGGCTGCAATCAGTTTCTTGATTGGAATGAACAGAAATATCTCAAACTGCACTTTGATATGGAACATCACAAACATTGTTACCTTCAATTTTCACATGGGTTTTATACCTTTAAATTTAAGGGCTCATACTCTCAATAACCACTTAGAAATGGCTGCACAAGAAGTTATCTACTGACTCTATATTCAACTCCACACATTTCCATTCCATCCAGCCCTCGATGCCCTGCCGCCGTAATAATAATATTCCATCGTTATTTTTGTCAAATGCAAATGAGGCATCCCCAGGAGAGCGGCAAAGAAGGCTTCGCGGCCTGCCCTCCCAGCTGATATTTACACTAAACTCCACGCTGGTGTGGAGAGATGTTTAATGATGTGCCAAGTTTGTCCAAATCCAAAAAAGTATGTTGGTTTGCTGCAGTGGTTCTGGATGCAATGGTGAGGTTCAAAGATGGAAATTCCTGAAAAAAAAAACAATGGAAGCAAGCGTTCTCATCACAGAGGTCTTTAAATTAATTAAGGCGGGGTACACCCTGGACTGGTCGCCAGCCAATCACACAGCACATATACACAAACAACCATTCACACTCACATTCATACCTATGGATAATTTGGAGTCTCCAATTAACCTAGCATGTTTTTGGAATGTGGGAGGAAACCGGAGTACCTGGAGAAAATCCACGCATGCACGGGAAGAACATGCAAACACAGAGGTGGCCGAGGGTGGGTGTTGAACTCGGGTCTCCTAGCTGTGGAGCCTGCGTGCTAAACACTGGCAACCCTGTCTTTAAAATTAATTAATTAAAATTGACTAAGGTCCATTTATATAATTTATGCTACCTTATTTTTCCTTAAATTGCATCAAACAGACTACCTCATATTAATATCAAATGTAATGAACCCCCTATAGAGCGGCTACACATGACAACCAGCACAGAAAGCTTTCTTATTCTTCCAGAATCTGCACCTATTCAGCTGTATTTCTATGTATTTTATGATTCCCGCAAAAAACAGTCTGTTTTAATGTATTCCACCTACGGACCGCCTCCAGGTACGCCCACTCTGCTGTGGTTGGTCACACTCCTGAGTGCATAAAGAGTTATGGTTTGCACCGCTAACGTTATAGGAGTTGATAATAAATGGTGATTTATGCCCCTCGCCCGAAGGCAGCTGGGATAGGCTCCAGCATACCCACCACCCTAGTGAGGAAAAGCTGTATAGAAAATGGATGGAGTTACTGCTATTTAATGGCAAGCATACTGTAGTTGATCATTCCCACGTAGTATCAGAGGTTGGGAGCAAATATGAGGTGAAAGGAAAAGAGTAAAAATACAGTATAGTAGTCTGTGTGAATTTCTATTGCAGATGAATCATAACAGTATCTATCTGCGCAGCGTATAGGAATGTACTGTAAGAAGGTGCGTTCAAGGACCATCAAACAAAGTGGAATGAATCTCCGCTCATATGAAAAGTTCTGGGTGATTTGTAACTGTGTATTATTTATAAATAAAATAAAAGCCCATATTTCCAAAATTGATATCCCTTTAGTTGCGTATCAAGTCATTTACGACAAAGAGATTTACATCCCTACTTAATATTGATTAACTTTTTTCACTGTGATTTATTATGAGTTAAATATGGACATAATGTGATTAATCGTGATTAAATATTTTAAGTATATTTTCCATTCACTTAAATTGTGACGGGTCTGTACGGATCTGGTACGGATTTGGTGCTATTCTACACCATTGCAAACCCCAATGTCAGGTTCAAAATCCTGTGACACTTTTAAAAACACTTAAATACAGAAATACAGAAGAGACAGACAACAATATTCAATATTCAAGGTTGCTCGCAGCGAGGAGAGTGAAACCACATACCCAGTACTGAATATGCAGTTCACACTCGGGGGTCCCTACTACATGGTCGTGCAACTCTAAGGGGGGAGAGTCAGTTGCATGAGCTGTATTTGTTTGTCTATGTGTGTGTGTGTATGTGAGACTAATTACTTTTATTGTTTTATGAGTTCTTATCTTGACACATTCTTGCAGGATTAACATGAACATCTGCAGGTTCGCTATTGGCGCATTCAGGCACCTCCAGGACCTGGGGGTCACTGGGGGTCTCTGATCAGGGTCACGGGAATATTTCTTCTTCAGCACATCAACACTTTCTATTGTCTAAGCAAATGGATATAAGGGTGATAACTAACCCTATATTTACATTTTATTCTAACACCCAAGCACAATAATAAACAGAAATTGAATGGAGCCTTGATGCTGATCTCATTTGGCATGTGTACATTCTGTACAGTGTATCTAATTCTCCATTGTGCGAGTGCAGTTTTATTTACCCTGTGCATCTGTTTTGTTTCCAGAAATAAAACTAACCTCATAATATGACCTTAAAAGCACGTTTGATGAAAATGTTTCTCGTTATTTCGGGAGTGTCGGATTGTGGCAGACACGCAGGTGGGCAGGGAGGCGGCCGTCGTTCAAAACAGTGACACATCTCTTTTGTTTTGCATGGCTTTCTCACTTTCTTTTTCCACCCCTTCCCAGCATCCTCCCTCTGGGCAAAAAGAGAAAGATGGTGTTGGACTGTGACACATCTCCATTTTAATCACTTCATGAGTCGACCATGGCTATATATATATATATATATATATATATATATATATATATATATATGTATATGGAAAGTTATGCATTTTAATGCTGCTCTTTAAACCCTCCAGTTCAAGGACCAGTCAGTTTACCAGAAAGGTAAATAGAGATAAATGTGAACATTATTGATTTCAACAGTGTCATATCTCTCCCTCTCTCCAACATGCCTAAGTCTCCTTGGTAGCCTGTCGTGATATTAACTCCATCTTTCTTCTTTGGGATCTAGTTGAAAATCAATACGAAGCAGTGAGGCAGCTCACTTACACTCGATGAGACAGTACTGGACAAATAGTCTGCAAACACACAGAACTACCTTGTCCATTTGGTAATGCATTTGACCATTACATGTGCTTTTAGTTGTGCGGTACTTGTGTGCTATAGTAGAGCTTACAGTGCTGTTCAACTATCCAGAGCAGGAGGCACAGAAAAAAAAAAAAACAAGATTAATCATACAGGGAACAAAAGAGAAGATTATTGATCTTTCATAGAATAAACTTGTGATGAATATTGCATGAATGCAGGATGCACATTAACACAAAATGTATTGCAGATGTTGTGTTTATACATCAATAAACCATTTCCTGAGCCACTGCCTTATTGCGGTGGAGGAGTTTGCATGTGCCAATGATCCGAGGAGCTAAGTTGTTGGAAGTTTTTCGTATCCCTGGTAGGGTCACATATGACAACCAGATTCTAGCGGAGGGATCAGACAAAGAGTGGCTCAACAGACCCCATCCATCCATTTTCTTTGCTCATTGGGGTTATGGGGGTATGCTTCAGTCCATCTCAGCTGACTTCGGGCAAGAGGTGGGATACACCCAGGACTGGTCCCAATTAAAAGTAAAAATAATGGACGTAATTTTCACAGGAAATGTCACCTTGCTGGTGGAGAAGGAACCTGAGATAGTGTGTGGAGAAGTTTCTGCTGTTGTTTCCAGTAGTCATGAAGTAGTTTGGGAGTGTGTCTCATGACAGCAGAGTGGGCGTGCCTGGAGGAGGGCTATGGGTGGAATAAATTAAAACAGACCGTTTTGGCCGTAAGCACAAATCCAAGGAAATACAGCTGGAATAGGTGCAGATTCTGGAAGATCTAGAAAGTTTTCTGTGCAGGTTATTGTGTGTACCTACTCTATAGGAGTCCAATACTCAATACAAAGAATTGAAAAATTAGCATAATAGGTAATAAAAAAAAGGGCGGCACGGCGGTTTAGTGGTTAGCGCGCAGACCTCACAGCTAGGAGACCAGGGTTCAATTCCACCCTCTGCCATCTCTGTGTGGAGTTTGCATGTTCTCCCCGTGGGTTTTCTCTGGGTACTCCGGTTTCGTCCCACATTCCAAAAACCTGCTAGGTTAATTGCCGACTCCAAATTGTCCATAGGTATGAATGTGAGTGTGAATGGTTGTTTGTCTATATGTGCCCTGTGATTGGCTGGCGACCAGTCCAGGGTGTACCCCGCCTCTTGCCTGAAGACAGCTGGGATAGGCTCCAGCACCCCCCGCGACCCTCGTGAGGAAAAAGCGGTAGAAAATGAATGAATGAATGAATGAAAGGTAATAAAAAAATCAGGAGGTTACTTTGGCCACTTTGTTATGTGAAATACTGTCCCCTACTGGAGTGGAGGTTTGTTGTAGACTAGCACAAAGAATTATGCTCCAGACAAATGCTAAAATGTTGCATGGCCTCATGTTGGAGTGACAGCATGAGGACATAAGCAGAATGACAAGGCTGTGAAGGGAAAAAACAGACAGCAGCCATTAGTATGCAGCACAGGAACCATCATGCTGTTCTGGACCTTTGCAGAAACGGTTTACCCCCCCAGAGACGCTGACAAATTGTACTGAATAGAGCAGCCAAGGTAACCACGTGCCCTTTTCTATGCGGCGACAATTCTCAACAGACGTCGGATCATCTTAACGCACCGTGGTTTTAGGACGAATAGGATCAAAGTTCATGTTCCCACTTGTTGTCTACGGCGCGGAGAGAAGACTTTAGCGCTTGAGCGGCTTAAGCTCTCAACTCCTGCATGACTTTTATCAGCCACGGCCCCTCAAGCATGGCCACGGTAATGAAGCCATTAGCCACAAAATTGACTTTGGGATAAATAGGGAACATATGAGGCTTTAAAAGGGCCCAATTTCGCAGCCTAGCTCCCTTTGTTTGAAATTCATAATTACATTTGCACGCAGGCACTTTTTCTCTCCTCACCCCCCGCCCCCCCTTTTCTCTGCGTAGCATCAGGTTTTCTATCAAGTTTCGTTTTTAGTATGCAGCAGAATATTAAGTGCACCA
This sequence comes from Doryrhamphus excisus, assembly GCF_037039965.1. Lineage (NCBI taxonomy): Eukaryota > Metazoa > Chordata > Actinopteri > Syngnathiformes > Syngnathidae > Doryrhamphus > Doryrhamphus excisus. The sequence goes on along the minus strand of NC_136357.1, from coordinate 12,039,917 downwards.
ATTTTCTGGGTGAAAACTTTTGCTCTGGTTAATAGCTTTCAGAAGGCGTTCAATAAATAATGCTGTGGTTATATTTAATGCAGTGCAGCCATGTGTTAATCAGGAAAATGTTAAGAGCTCATCGTGCAGATATTTTTAAACATCACTAGAGGTCCTCCAGTAAGAGTAACCTACCACTTCCACGCACATGAGAAGGAGAACTTCTTATCACGCATCATGTCGGACATGCAGCATACACGCAGTGTGTCGATAATGTGATGTGTAACGTCATGTCTCATCAATGTTTTGTGTCATTACTGACGCCTCGTGGCCAGAATACTACATATAACTTTTATTTCAATATTTTGGATTAATAATGGGCTATGGTCAACCACAAAACAGTGATCATTTCTGAATTAATTTATAATTCATATATATAGCAATAAAATGCTCCAGTAAGAGGCGTCAAGCTTTGAGGAAACTACACTTCATTAGGTACACTTTAGTGCCATTTAAGCTTTTCCAAATTATTGCATGCTCAGTTTTTACTCACAGTCAGAGATTGTGGATGCACTGGAGCAAACGCTCTCTGACAGGACCAGGAAGTGACATGCATGAGTGTGAAACTCATGCATGTGACTTTAGTGACACAATACAGTCAACATGTTCATCCACCAGCATGCTATAAAGTAAGAATGTTGTCTCGTGGTTTCTGTGGATGAAAACAGCCATCTCTTTAAAATGAGAATCACGTCCAGACATGGCCCACATTTCAGACAAGTACTAGCACAGAAGAAGAAATTGATCCATTCTCACCTCCAGAAACTTCCAGACTAGGGATGATACTCGTTATAAACAACTATAAATCCGTTACGGATAATGCATTTTTGCCGGATACAAGTATGAAATGAGTATGTTTTGTCATTTTTTTCTATATTTGTGTTTAAAGAAAATGCTCATTATGCATTCAATCTTCATGGTCTGTGATTGGCCAGTCACACACGGCGGCCATCTCTACCTAGCCGTGTCTCATTCATGTACACGGTGCAATTGGCAAGTTAAAAACGGCTCATGTTGCGTTGGTCACATATCACAGGTGATGTACATATTAATACTTTCTAATACTTGGGAAATCGGTCCCATAATTAATTGTTATGTTCAACACCTGAACTGAATTTTAATTGTAGTTTTTAGTAGTTTTTAGCATAATTGCTTTTAAATTGGAATATATTGACTTCCGTTGCACAAACTTCCGTACCCACAGATGTGACGTCATGCACGTCATTTCCCAGATGCTTTGCCTTCACAGTGACAAGTCGCATTTTCCATATCCAACAGAAAAAATTTTATTAAAAAAAAAAAATCCAAATTGGGCGGCACAGTGCGTGGGTTTTCTCCGGGTACTCCGGTTTCCTCCCACATTCCAAAAACATGCTAGGTTAATTGGCGACTCCAAATTGTCCATAGGTATGAATGTGAGTGTGAATGGTTGTTTGTCTATATGTGCCCTGTATTTGGCTGGCGACCAGTCCAGGATGTACCCCGCCTCTCACCCCCCGCGACCCTCGTGAGGATAAGCAGTAGAAAATGAATGAATGAATGAATGAAAAAATCCAAATTGGCCATCACACCCTGCAGTATGAAAGTGGCGTAAGTCTCGCAACTGTTCTGGGAACAGCTGGGAGGATCTGAACAAAGTTGCTAGGGAGAGGGAAGTCTGGGCTTCCCTGCTTCGGCTGCTGCCCCTGTCACATGACTTTGAACAAGCGGAAGAAGATGAATGGCATTTTATATCCAATTTACTTCAACAGTACGGTAATAAATAAATTACAATGACCTAAACCAGAAGGGGAACATGGAGCATAAGGTGTTCACCGCTGTTTGATCACCTTGTTTTCAACAATGTCATGTTTTTATTCAACACACCACGCACACTCACACTTTTACGACTAATCATTTCAACCAAGTGCACTGTTATTGGTCTCCATTCCTGAGCTTTGGTATTCCCCTTCTAGTTTGTGTTATTATAATTTGCTACTTTGTTTCTGCTTTGGTTAATTTTCTGACCACTGTTCCGTTAATGTTAAAAAAAAATAAAACAAAGCACTGAAAAGCTATGGTAACTCCAGTCAACAATCCTCTCTATATAGTACTCTGCTGCTTTTAATAATCTGCTGCACACCAGTCAACATTCCTTTATATGACAGGAGCACTGCTGTTTTACAGCAAGTGTTTTCCTCCAAATGCATCACGATGAACTCGCAAGTGGAAGAACAGCACACACACTCCACACGGCACGTGTTTTATATTTGCATCCGTCCAATTAACATATCCCATTGTGTTGCACGTCTGACCCCCGTGCTTGATTGATTGTAGTCGCTGCTTTGCACCCTGTGCTCCGTGCACGGCTCAGCAATGACAGAAAGGACACGAGGATGAATAATGCATGTCTCCCTTCATCAAGCCATCTTGGGAGCACAATGCAAGTGTTGGATGGACACAGTGGGAGCAAAACAAAGCCAGCCAGTCGTCAGTTAAAGGATATTTTAAAATGGTATGACACAACCTTGCGGAAAATGTCCATCATAATGCATGCATTGAAAACATTGACTGTGACACACTTAGAAAGAAAAGCACTCTGTGGCTTCATTCCTCACTCTGATCTGAAGCTTTCGCTTGGTCGAGTGGACAAATTGCAGGGCAAAGACGCGCCAATGTCTGAATTAATTCTTGGGAGTCTTGGAAGGGGACGGTAAGCAGAAGAAACATTTATGGAGCAGAAATTGATAAAAAGGTCTAGGCCAGGGGTCTCAAACACGCGGCCCGCGGGCCAAATGTGGCCCGCAGGACACTAGTTTCAGGCCCCCACCTTGATATGAAAGTTTAATGTTAGTGCGGCCCGCGCAAGTTTGATATGGATGCTGTATGGTATCATGTACCCAGAAAAAAAATATTACGTTTGATTAATGTTCATGTTAAAGGTTAAATAACTGTTAATAGTTATCCTCCCTATCTGTGTGGAAGTGGTAAGTTTTTGGCTATTTAAGTTTAAAGGAAATAACTTGAAGGCTACCCTTTTGGTCGCTAGCTCTCTAGTTTGCGAGTTAGCATGTGTCTCAAGACCCTGCAGTTGCGCAATATGTTGTAAATAAAAAGAGTATAAATGTGACTATAGTCGTGTTTTGTCATGTTTACAGGGCTCTAATAATGCTTTGTTAATTTTAATCTGAAAAAAATAATTTGTCTACCCACCAACTATATGTGGTTTCTTAAGTTTTTATTATTTGCTGTTTTATTATTATTATTATTATATTTATTTATTACTGATGATTGATTTCCTTTATTCTTGATTTGTTTATTTATTTTTCATCTTATTTTGTGCAGAAAAAAAATTAAGATATTTGAGAACAGTGGAAAGTTTTATCAGAGCTTTTATTGTAGAAAATCGGAACCAAAGCACTGAAAAAGTTTGTATATTTTTCTGTTTTTAATAAATGCGTTTTTGTTTTTTGGGGGGGGAAACCTGATGCGGCCCAGCCTCACCCAGACCCTAGCTCCAGTGGCACCCAGGTAAATTGAGTTTGAGACCCCTGGTCTAGGCCAAGCTATTGAATTTGTATCAGTAGCTCCTCTTTTTGGAAGCAGCTTCATGTGTCTGCTGCATTCTGTACATGAAACTGCTGCAATGCTCAGCTTACACTGATCAGCTTGCTTTTTTGTAAACATCCTGTTGTTTTTGACTGCTATTGTTCTCTCTGCAGCACAATGCGGTATTCGGGGAGAATGGCTGACAATCCAGGTAATTTCCTTAGAAATTTTGAGGGATTTTGAAGTAAAATGCCATAAAAGGCAATGAACCATAGAACACTGACTGATACATCACGGCATATAATAATTCCAATATATCATTTTTTGTTACACAACTACAAATCACGCTGCACGGCGATCAAGTGGTTAGCGCGCAGACCTCACAGCTCGGAGACCAGGGTACAATTCCACGCTCGGCCATCTCTGTGTGGAGTTTGCATGTTCTCCCCGTGTATGCATGGGTTTTTTCCGGGTACTCCGGTTTCCTCCCACATTCCAAAAACATGCTAGGTTAATTGGCGACTCCAAATTGTCCATAGGTATGAATGTGAGTGTGAATGGTTGTTTGTCTATATGTGATTGGCTGGCAACCAGTGCAGGGTGTACCCCGCCTCTCGCCTGAAGACAGCTGGGATAGGCTCCAGCGGTAGAAAATGAACGATGAACTACAAATCACCACCGTTTGAAACGACTACATTTGAAACACTTGTGTCCCTGCAGTGATCCCGTAGCTGCACAATGTTGAGCTTCCAGAAATTAAAACACAAAGTATTCAAAGTATAATAACCAGTGTTAACTGGCACATTTACACACTCCTCAATTTCATGCCAGCAGTCCTCCCTCGCTCTATTCATGGTGACAGTGTTTGTTTTGGCAGTGAGCTATTTGAACTCCTCATAATGCTCCATAATAATTGTGTAGAATGGCTGGGCTCAATTTTTGCGCAAAAGTAGAATAGTATTTTTTTGTGAATGCCCAAAGTAGATTATAAACGCAGTCGCTGTTACCATTTAACTCTATTTGGGGAATGTAGTTTTTGTTGAGCATCATCAGAAGCACAAAGCCTCTAAAGTTCTCTATGAAAATAGTATATAATATAAATATACAAAAAAGGAATCATACTTAGCAGAAATTGACTTATCTGGAACCAGCCGTGATAAACGAAGTATTACTGTAGTGCGATTTTTTGTCAAGTTAGCTACTAAATTGTGGTATGAACACATTGAAACACAACATGGACTCGAGTAGGTGCAAGAAGTAAAATCTGCCCAAGTTGAGACAAGTCGCCCACTCACAGCTGGCATGATCATACAAGCTCTTATGTGCCACAGCCTGGACTGGTGGTCGGTGTAAGGAAAAATACATCCAACCATATGACAATGTATCTCTCTGTCTTTTGGCTTGGTCATTTGAAATAAAATATGGATTTAATTATTAGAAAAGGAAAGTTTTGCCAGAATGGTGTAACTTCCCATGTATCTATAATCATTTAAATCCTAATATTAGTTACACTAGCTGCTATGCAGAGAGATGTGAATATGACCCACTTTGAGAAGATTACTTTCATTCTGCTGACGTCATTGTCTCACAGGCTGACAGCTTCAGTCTAGACCAGACAAGAAAGGGTGGAGAATTGAAAGTGTTCATGTTGGATGTTCTAAATCACATGTGTCAAATACGGCCCACGCTGCAAATTTCTTCCAGGATGCCAAACTGTTTGGAAAGTAGTAATGTAGCACATACACGGACAAAACAATGCACAAGAGCGATTCCTCTGATATAAACTGAAATTTTGATTATAAAAGTTTTTCATTCATTCATTCATTCATTTTCTAGCGCTTTTTCCTCACAAGGGTCGCGGGGGTGCTGGAGACTATCCCAGCTGTCTTCAGGCGAGAGGTGGGGTACACCCTGGACTGGTCACCAACCAATCACAGGGCACATATAGACAAACAACCATTCACACTCAATTTTGAGTCACCAATTAACCTAGCATGTTTTTGGAATGTGGGAGGAAACCGGAGTACCCGGAGAAAACCGACGCATGCACGGGGAGAACATATAAACTCCACACAGAGATGGCCGATGGTGGAATTGAACCCTGGTCTCCTAGCTGTGAGGTCTGCGTGCTAACCACTTGTCCGCCGTGCCGCCCAAAAGTTTTTCATTCATTCATTTTCTACCACTTTTTCCTCACAAGGGTCCTTGGGCATGCTGGAGCCTATCCCAACTGTCTTAAGGGAGAGGCGGGGTACACCCTGGACTGGTCGCCAGCCAATCACAGGGCACATATAGACAAACAACCATTCACACTCACATTCATACCTATGGACAATTTGGAGTCGCCAATTAACCTAGCATGTTTTTGGAATGTGGGAGGAAACCGGAGTACCCGGAGAAAACCCACGCATGCACGGGGAGAACATGCAAACTCCACATAGAGATGGCCGAGGGTGGAATTCAACCCTGGTCTCCTAGCTGTGAGGTCTGCGCGCTAACCACTTGTTCACCCAAAAGTTTTTCATATAGCACAAAATTTACAAGTTTTCTACAGATACTCTGGTTTCCTCCCACATTCCAAAAACATGCTAGGTTAATTGGTGACTCCAAATTGTCCATAGGTATGAATGTGAGTGTGAATGGTTGTTTGTCTATATGTGCCCTGTGATTGGCTGGCGACCAGTCCAGGGTGTACCCCGCCTCTCCCTTAAGACAGTTGGGATAGGCTCCAGCATGCCCAAGGACCCTTGTGAGAATAAGCAGTATAGAAAATGAATGAATGAATGTTTAAGATTAGTTTAAATATTGAAATATAAAAAAAAAATACACTGTGCTTGCATTCCCATGAAGCCAATTGGTACATACTACAACAGTATGTTGGTCTATTTGGGATGAGACAAGGAATAGATGCCACAATACCATAGAGTACAGTTGACGTAGTGTATTCTTTCACTGTAACAAAATTAAGTTTTCAATCAAGCTATTATGTTGATATAATATAAAATAAAGCTTTACATGCAGTGAAATGAAAGCAATACTTTCACACACAGTAACCCGACTAGAGTGGAGAAATGTGAGAATGATGGATGCCATGGAGAATTATTGCACAGGAAAACGTGTGAGTCCCCCCGAGGCAGCAATTAGACCTTTTGTCTCCAAGTGACTAATGGCTTTCTAATTGCATGTCTACAGGTAGTGTGTTTTTTTTTTTTTTGGAGAGGGGGGTGGTTACATTGTGCACGGAATGCAGCCAGTTGTTGTTTTCTCCTTATTTACCATCTTATCGTGAGCGGTGCTCAGGAGGTGACATCTTTGTGACTTTAGCCCCAACTGATTCACATCCTACGTGCAGTTATGTCCTGCTGTTTGCTCGTGTCTATTCATTTGACAGTGTGTTTATTATTGTGGTTGCTGTACAACTGCACTGCATCCTACTCAGAGATACTTGTCATATTGCAGTTCTATCATTATCAGTGATGGGTCGATTGATACCAAAATAGCACTACTTAAGTATCCGATATTGGTATCATTCCAGTGGAATGGAATGGAATGGCCTTTATTGTCATTATACAAGATGTACAACGAGATTGGAAACCTTCTCCTTTCAGTGCAGTCGTCAAGTTAAAAAAAAGTATATAAAAGTAGAGTAAAAAAGACAATTTAACAAGATATATACAAGATATATCCAAGATATCCAAAATATACACATAGTAAAAAGTACATTGCTGCCTCAATCTATTGCGTTTTTTCAAATATACATTCTTTAATCAATGATCACTGGTTCGTGTTTGACTAATAAAGTAATAAAGGAGAACTGATAAAGTTCTCCTCCCATTCCGTGTGAAAGTGGTAAGCTTATGTTTTCTTACCTTCTCCTATTTTCCTGCTCTTTATGACATCCTTTCTTAATTTAACAATAGGTAAATTGAAGAGGCTAACTAGTAGCTTGCTATGCTAGCGGCAGCCAGTGACATATAATAATAAGACTGTAACGATGAGTATAGTGGTGTTTTTTCATGTCTACAGGGCTGTAATAATAGTAAAAAAAAACATATTTAAAAAGTTGAGGGACAACTTTTTTGATTTGATAATGATAATACAATATGTATTTCCCAAACCAGTATCAGGATTGGGCGGCACGGCTGTCTAGTGGTTAGCACGCAGACCTCACAGCTAGGAGACCAGGGTTCAATTCCACCCTCGGCCATCTCTGTGGAGTTTGCATGTTCTCCGTGGGTTTACTCCGGGTACTCCAGGTACTCCCACATTCCAAAAACATGCTAGGTTAATTGGTGACTCCAAATTGTCCATAGGTATGAATGTGAGTGTGAATGGTTGTTTGTCTATATGTGCCCTGTGATTGGCTGGCAACCAGTCCAGGGTGTACCCCGCCTCTCGCTTGAAGACAGCTGGGATAGGCTCCAGCACCCCCGCGACCCTCGTGAGGAAAAAGCGGTAGTATCAGGAGTATCAGGATTGATAATGGTGATACATTTACTGGTATCGTCTCAGTAAGATTGGTTGCTCGGTATTATGCAGTGCAGTTTAACATAGCTTTACCTTTTTATCATGGATTTTATTGGCTCTCATTAGATTATGTTTATCTTTATATTAATGTTTATTTTATGTTGAGGGAAATATGTGTAAATACAAAGAATTTGACTTCAAACCGAGATGCAATAACTTTATATAATGGAATTCTGAGCCCTTTACTTTTTCCACTATTCTTTTTTGTCATATTCTTCCCAAGCCGCTCAATCCTCCGCACCACACCGCCTACATTTCACCAGCTTCAATCTTCTTTCCAATATCCCTCCTCTCATGTCCGTATCCTAGTTTTTTTTCCACCCCCACCCCTTCCACTCTGCCATTAGTATTCCCTCACGCTGCCCTCACTTTTTTCCAACTCGTATCTACACCGCCTCTTTTAAAATCTCCTGTTTTGTTGTTTGACTTGATCAGCTTCCTGATGATCACTGCTTTTCTTTAGTGTTTACATCCCTCAAGATGTGAAGCAGCACAGAACCCTAACCTGCTTTTGCCCTTTTATCCAAATCAGCTGTTGTTGTATTGATTGGCATTTCAGTGCAGCTCTGTGTACTCGCTGGCGAAGCAATCAAAGGTCACGCTGCTCACCTGCCTGCATTCTACTTGCATATATGACTTGACGTGTCGCCTTGAATAACACCTCCAACACCCATTACCGAGTCAATACCCTACTTCCCGTATAACAACATACATGCTAGACACCGGATTGATTATTTCTTCATCCTGACAAAACATTTGGCCAAAAATGTCCCTCTGTCCCAATGCACAAAGCCAGGTAGGAAGCACTCCCTCAAGTTTAACAACAGCGACCCCTGACCTCACAAATGTACTTTTGGATAAACGGACACAAAATGCCACTGATTATTATCATTATTATTACGTTATTTCTCAACTGATAATGATATGAGTCTAAAAAAAAACATTTTGAACACAATCCTTACCACAATTGCCTATACCTTGTTTGTGGGTGTTGTAATTGTGATTGTCTTCCTTTGAGCTCAATTAACCAACCCGATTATGATATAGATCAGGGGTCTCAAACATGTGGCCCGCGGGCCAAATGTGGCCCGCAGGACACTAGTTTCAGGCCCCCGCCTTGATATGAAAGTTTAATGTTAGTGCGGCCCGCGCAAGTTTAATATGGATGCTGTATGGTATCATGTACCCAGAAAAAATTATTACGTTTGATTAATGTTCATGTTAAAGGTTAAATAACTGTTAATAGTTATCCTCCCTATCCGTGTGGAAGTGGTACGTTTTTGGCTATTTAAGTTTAAAGGAAATAACTTGGAGACTATTGTTTAGGTCGCTAGCTCTCTAGTTTGCGAGTTAGCATGTGTCACAAGACCCTGCAGTTGCGCAATATGTTGTCAATAAAAAGAGTATAAATGTGACTATAGTCGTGTTTTGTCATGTCTACAGGGCTCTAATAATGCTTTATTAATTTTAATCTGAAAAAAATAATTTGTCTACCCACCAACTATATGTGGTTTCTTAAGTTTTTATTATTTGCCGTTTTATTATTATTATTATTATTATATTTATTTATTTATTAATGATTGATTGATTTTCTTTATTCTTGATTTGTTTATTTATTTTTCGTTTTATTTTGTGTAGAAAAATAAAAAGTAAGATATTTGAGAACAGTGGAATGTTTTATCAGAGCTTTTCTTGTAGATAATCGGAACGAAAGCAAAGTTTATTCATTTTTCTGTCTTTAATAAATGCGGTTTGTTTTTTGTTTTTTTGGAAAACCTGATGCGGCCCAGCCTCGCCCAGACCCTAGCTCCAGTGGCCCCCAGGTAAATTGAGTTTGAGACCCCTGATATAGATGAATAGAAATGACTGCAAAGTGAAGGCACAGATTGTCATTTAGGTCAATTTCAATGTTCACGCAGGTAGATGGCGTCTTGGAGACTAATTGCCACAGACATGGTTGTCTCCCTAACAACCATTAATATGAATAAAACAAGACTTCATAATGTCGCCACTCCAATTGATTCCCCTCCTATTCAGACCATCCTGTCCTTTCGGGCTTTTGTTATGATGAGTATGCTTTGTGTGAACATTCCTACGTGTTTCAATAAAGAAAATGAGACATTTTTTTGCATGTACCTTGTGACTGGACAGGGAGGGTTGGAAATTGGATGTGCAGATTTTCACTCTTTCCTCAGAGTGTTGGAGCAGGAAATGGGAATTTGCTGTATTTGTATTTAGTGTATTGTGTGTGTGTGTGGGTGCGTGCATATGTGTGTTTGTCAGGTGCCATTAACATGCACGATTGTATAACACTATGAAAAGATTTGGAGGTTTGGGGTATGTTGGAAAAAAGAACCATTTGTAATGCTAGGATGCTGGATGGGTAGGTGCTTACTGTACTTATTCATTATGAAAGGATTTAATTCATTCATTTTCTACCGCTTTTTCCTCACGAGGGTCGCAGGGGTGCTGGAGCCTATCCCAGCTGTCTTTGGGCGAGAGGCGGGGTACACTATGGACTGGTGGCCAGCCAATCACAGGGCACATATAGACAAACAACCATTCACACTCACATTCACATTCATTTGGAATGTGGGAGGAAACCGGAGTACCTGGAGAAAACCCAAGCATGCACGGGGAGAACATGCAAACTCCTATTCCAAAACTCTGGAATCGAACACTGGTCCTCCTAGCTGTGAGGTCTGCGCGCTAATCACTCGATCACCGTGCCGCCCCGATCACCGTGCCACCCATGTAAGGATTTAAGTCTACAAAATTGATTTTTAATGAATATTTTGGGGGTTTTGCAAAGGAGAATTGAATTTATATTGTTTCCTATCGGAAAAACTGCTTTGGTTTTTATACATTTCGGCTTTTGTCAGACCTTCTGGAACAACAACAACCAACATAACCCCAGCGGAAAGCATCTCTAAAATGTCACAGTCGGCGCTAAACAGGCCCCTTTAGTGATGTTGTGCATGATGGAAAGGAGGAGCAAACCGGAGATACAGGAGGCAAAGTAGAGAGGTAGTAGTTCTGGATGGATGTTATGTGTATGTGTATGTGTGTGTGTGTGTGTCTGGGGGGATTAATGCAGTGTTGCCCTTGTATCTTTGAGAGAGGAGAAAGAACGGAGGTGAGCCTTCCAATATTAACATTCCGCCTGTGCACCTGGAGCAGTCGGCTATGCCCCGTTGCAGATGCGCCGCTGTCTTTTACATTACTGAACGCCTCACACACACGCACGATGGAGTGGACACACGTTGTGTGTGTGTGTGTGTGTGTGATGGGTTTGTAAATGTAAACAAATACTTCACATTTTTTTCAGCAATCTTTAAAATATTGAATATTAATATTCAGTGGAGCAGTAGCCACTGCATGCTGAGAGGGATGCTCAGATGTCGGTGTGATGGTGAAACTTTATTTTTTACTTCATCTCTGTTAAATTATTATAGAAAAATATTAAATAGATAAAAGCTAAAGTGTCTCTGCTTTGCCTTTATGTTCCTGTTTCTTTCATCTCCAAAAGGTTTGATAACCACTGGCTTATTTGATTATATACATTCCATAATGTAGTGGACATAAAGTGATGTTACAGCGCAATACCTTTTATCTTTGGCCTGTCCTCTTCTTTTTTTCTAAATTGTGCACCTGATGGCTTTGACTTGGTCTTTTCCATGTTTTGTTGATACAGATGAACAGCACTTTTATCATCATCTCCTACCGTCAATTAACTGGCAGCCAAGGCTAAACCAACTCACAATTACCTCTTTTTTTATTTCACATTTTGAAAGTGAAATAGCATATTTGAAGCTCTTGGTCTGCAATACAATTAATATGATATAATATTAACAATTGAACGTGTTTAATTTTGGGGCAATTACTGTTGTACCTTTAGCTTGTACCCACCCCCTTGCAAAATTTCTTTGGTTTTTTGGATGTTTGATCATGTTTGGCGTCCATCTGCCATCCATGTGCTCACTCGGTGAGGAGTTGGTAGCATTAGCATTAGCATTAGTAGGTAGATATTTTCCTTCCTGTCTGCCTCTGTGGCACCCCCTGGACAATTGCCCATATGGCCTATAGCTAGGACCTCCACTGGATCTGAGAGTGTTATTATTGTATTATTATTTTTGTGATCTAATTTAAACCTGCAATAAAAGCCTGTTGTTATGGCGATCAAGTCCGTCTTTATCTCACCGAACAATTACTGACACCTAGTGACCGATTCCTTCCTTGCAAAAGCATTTGTATTTAGTTAATTTAGTCATTTTTGTGCTTGAAAAGACACAAAAGTTGCTTAAACATGCATTCTTTTAAACTAGTAGACCATTTTCAACCACAAAACAGCATGATTTATTATTTACTATATGCTGCATATACTGTAAGAGTGAAGCTGCGAATTTGAACTGCGATGCAGCAAGGGAGGACTTTTTCAAGTTTTGTAAAGAAATGTAGTCTTGACCTAACATTTTATCCGTTTTTCTGGATTCTGTGCAGGAACAGGAGAACAGAAAGACAGACAGACACACACTTAAGAAAGGACTGCACTCCAATCACGGGTACATATAGATCCTGACTTCAAGTGTTGTTGTGTGGGTCTTTTGGTGCCATTCGCCTGAGCTTTTTTTCTTCTTCTCAATCTGTATAGCTGTGATGACAGCTTTCACTGTACACATCGATCCAACCTGCAGTTATATATGTCCCCTGACCACCAGGTAATGCACATGCACCCATTAAACCCATTTGATGCACTCTCAGTCTATATAAACTACCCCATTTTTTTAGGTAGTTTATTCCACAAATGAAAATATAGAATATTATATATTGAAAGATCCCGCATCTACACACTTAAGCAGCACAAATAATTAAATACTAATCTGTGTGTGCACAGATGTGCTGCATTTCTTGCTAATGGCTTTTATTTTCAGACTAATTGCACAGATTGTCAGATTGATTTATATTTAAAGCCAGGATGTCAAGAGGGTGTGATAATGACTTTCTTCATTATCCTTTCTGTCTGTTTGCAAGTGCACGACTGAAAATAGAAAATAAAGATAGTTGATTGCCCTTATGGGACACAACATTAAGTACACTTGCACAATCTAATGAGATCCAACAGAAGAGTTGTATCCGAAAGTCTCCCGAATTTAATTTTGCTCAGTTAAGATGGATACTGTTGGATGTATTTTTAGGAGTAAAAGCAGCACAATTAAATTTGTCAGCGCGCGAGTGGTTAGCGCACAGACCTCACAGCTAGGAGACCAGGGTTCAATTCCACCCTCGGCCATCTCTGTGTGGAGTTTGCATGTTCTCCCCGTGCATGCATGGGTACTCCGGTTTCCTCCCACATTCCAAAAACATGCTAGGTTAATTAGCGACTCCAAATTGCTCATAGGTATGAATGTGAGTGTGAATGGTTGTTTGTCTATATGTGCCCGAAGACAGCTGGGATAGGCTCCAGCACCCCGGCGCCCCTCGTGAGGAAAAAGCGGTAGAAAATGAATGAATGAATGGCTGAGGAAAGCTGACTTTGAAACTGTACGATGGCACCCACGCGTCTAAAAGTACCTTCTTTCTTGCGAGACAACTGGTGGAAGTTGGCTTCTTTTGTGACTTAATTCCTTTGCATGTGATGAGTTTCAGTCAGCAATCCATTTTTGGCAAGATAACTGCAGACTGTTAACCTTTGCAGAGGTAATGAACTGTTCATGTAATGGAATGGAATGAGCTCGTTAGATGACGAACAACTGCGATTGGTGAAACTCATCACCAACGCATAGCAAACCCTGCACACTTGCTTCACACGGTGAGCGACACATTCACATTCAGAGCGAATTACGAGTTTCATAGTTTAGATTGGCTGTCAGATGTGGGGGTAATCTGGGGGTATCAAAGTAGTTCAGAGGAGGAAAAGCAGTACTTTCCAAAAACATGCAAGGTTAATTGGCGACTCCAAATTGTCCATAGGTATGAATGTGAGTGCGAATGGTTGTTTGTCTATATGTGCCCTGTGATTGGCTGGCGATCAGTCCAGGGCGAAGACAGCTGGGATAGGCTCCAGCACCCCTGTGACCCTTGTGAGGATAAGCGGTAGAAAATGAATGAATGAATGAATGAGGTAGAAATACTCTCTTAAGTAAGCCAGTATTGGTGTATTGGAACTATGTTTTAATCCATCATACAAGTGTAAAAAGAAGTTAGCTAGGTTTAAAGTAAAATTTAAAAAAAAACAATGTACCTTAACTTTAATAACAATGCCTTTCTAATGCTTCTTGTCAAGACTGGTTCTTCTTTGGTGATAAGTGTAAGAAAAACATGCTCACTGAGATTTTGCAAAATGGGAATTTGTTGTAGACTATGACTGTGACAACGTCCTTGACAGTTATATAAATACATTGCATTCCCTCAGTCTCAGGTCTCCAAGACGGATACTGTCCATCATGCTGGTCCCGTAGGACCTGCCAGCTACTGTGAGGCAGCCTTCAGCAGACCTCATTTTTCACCGGGAACTCAGTGTATTGTTGTGTGTTGTGGTTGTCATAGTGTGCCCCAGGTGTGAGCCCATTGCCATCATTAATTCTGAGCTTCTCAGGGTCCATTTAAAACCTTCACCTCCATCTTTTGCCTTGTGTGTTGATGCATGGCTGTGCAGCTTGCATTAAAGCCTGCAGTCTACAAATATGGTGGCGGATGGAAGGAGACGAACGTGCGGCCAAGCCTCCATGGAGAGGTGAGAAAGCGAGCCATCGGAGATGGAGCCCTTTTATTCCCTGGCCTGCGAGTGTCCTCCCAGGTGCTGCAGATCAGCAATCAGCATGGCTGGGCTCCATGGAAACCTCAGGAAGACAGCATGTTAGTAAATGGTACACACCAGTCCAATAGAGCCCCAGCAGGGCCGTCACACCACAAATAAAGTCATTTATTATACATTATAATATTGTTTCTACAAATAAATGGATACTATACTAAATAGATATTATGTACTGTGTATACCAGGGGTCTCAAACACTCGGCCCGCGAGCCAAATGCTGTATGGTATCATGTACCCAGAAAAAATTATTACGTTTGATTAATGTTCATGTTAAAGGTTAAATAACTGTTAATAGTTATCCTCCCTATCCGTGTGGAAGTGGTACGTTTTTGGCTATTTAAGTTTAAAGGAAATAACTTGAAGGCTACCGTTTAGGTCGCTAGCTCTCTACTTTGCGAGTTAGCATGTGTCTCAAGACCCTGCAGTTGCGCAATATGTTGTAAATAAAAAGAGTATAAATGTGACTATAGTCGTGTTTTGTCATGTCTACAGGGCTCTAATAATGCTTTGTTCATTTTAATCTGAAAAAAATAATTTGTCTACCCACCAACTATATGTGGTTTCTTAAGTTTTTATTATTTGCCGTTTTATTATTATTATTATTATTATATTTCTTTATTACTGATTGATTGATTTTCTTTATTCTTGATTTGTTTATTTATTTTTCATCTTATTTTGTGCAGAAAAAAAATTAAGATATTTGAGAACAGTGGAATGTTTTATCAGAGCTTTTATTGTAGAAAATTGGAACCAAAGCACTGAAAAAATTTGTATATTTTTCTGTTTTTAATAAATGTGGTTTTTTTTACAGATGGAAGAGCTGCAAAATCTGGATAATCTAAAACATTTGCTGTACTGGTTATTGTGTGTAGCTACTCTATAGGACAACACAACTCAATACAAAAGCTCAAAAAATTTGCTTAATAGGTCCCCTTTAAGGTTTATTGTTTTCAGTGTTTGTTATGAGCTGTTATTTACACAACTGCAGAGCGTAGCGGAGTTTGCCGAGGCATTTTGCCCACAGGCCATAGATTAGACACCCTTGCTATATATTGTAACCTTTCTAGTCAATATATAAAAAGTTTACTTCTCACTACAACTTGTTACTAATCACTAAAAAAAAACATTTTTGATGAAACTATTTTCAGTCAAAAATCCTACACTGTCACTTTTGTCACTTTTTAAATTAGCACTGAACGAATACGGCCGTCAACAATCCACACAATGTTGACAATGTCATATGAAAAAGTGCGTGACGGACAAAGTACTACCGTTATCAGTTATGTCCGCAAAATGCCCCCAAGCGGAGAGAGAGTATTAAGCATGGTGATGAGATAGGAAAAAAAATACAAGAAGAAAGCAAAGAGTGCATCGCTGCTTGTACGCTAATGTCGCTCTCTTTCTTTCATTTTCTTTTTCCAATTATCTTTATTTCCCCCTGGATGGCATAGACAGGTCCCCCTTGTTTCCTCATTTATCTTAAATCCTTACATTCATTTCAGACAGTGTACCAGCCTGGCCACTAAATGAGTGCTTAACTTCTTTATGCTAATCATCAGTGACTCTACTCGAATGTCATTTGGGCAAACAACACAACACTTATAGAGAGTTTTTTTCATGCTTGAAGGTAAAAGAATGTATTATCAGTGTTATTTTTATTATACTTTTTAGTATTATTACACAGCAACCTACATGTTTGTTTTTTTTACAAATATATTGTCTAATTTTACATGTTGCCTACAGGTTACAACACTTCATTTTACATTTTTTCGTGGTTAGGTCCCTCAACACTGAACCTGCTCGAGAACTTATAGAATTCAATATTCACATGGGATATTGGGCGGATATCATTAAAAAAAAACAAGGAGATTCATTGTGCGTTTTAAAGAAAGAGGTAGATCACTTTGACAAGAAACTTGCATGCTGAGAAAGTGTGCACCCATGATATATATGTAGAATGTTCATAAATACCCATATTTATTCATTCATTCATTCATTCATTCATTTTCGACCACTTTTCCTCACGAGGGTCGCGGGGGTGCTGGAGCCTATACCAGCTGTCTTCGGGCGACAAGCAGGGTACACCCTGGACTGGTCGCCAGCCAATCACAGGGCACATATAGACAAACAACCATTCACACTCACATTCATACCTATGGACAATTTGGAGTCGCCAATTAACCTAGCATGTTTTTGGAATGTGGGAGGAAACCGGAGTACCCGGAGAAAACCCACGCATGCACGGGGAGAACATGCAAACTCCACACAGAGATGGCCGAGGGTGGAATTGAACCCTAGTCTCCTAGCTGTGAGGTCTGCGCGCTAACCACACGACCACCGTGCCGCCGCAGCAAGGAGATTATATATCTAAAATCTCCAATATTGGCACTACAAGTAGCAGTCAATTCCAGACCCAGCACATTTATACAGCGGTGAACAACTACATGTGCTAACGTGTTAAGCATGAATTGGGTATCATGTGAGATGTGTGTATTTTTTGTTAAAGTCTGAAAAAGATCTTACAGTTGAGTACAAGTGGAAGTTTAATATGACAAAACTCATTGCACATTTGAAGACGGAATTTCGCAATACCGTAGCTCCTTGTGAAAGCCACCACTGGCAATAACATGTCAGCCTTGTTGACTGTATTTTTTAAGCACCGCCTTCAGTATTACAAGCAGTTTTCCAACTGATTGTATATCACCAGCCAAACCACCCAAACCAAGCAGACAAAAAAAACACTCAGTGACTGATGCCCAATCGTGCCCTCAGAGCACAGTGTAGTTATGAAACAAGTTTAAGATTGCAAGGTGCATACTGGGAGTTATATTTTATTTATGGCTCCTGTGCTCCTGTGCAAGTGTACTTAATGTTGTGGCCAGTCGATGCAGGTTATATGTATTGAGTTGTTGTGTGTCTGCGGTTGTGCATCGCTCCATCGCACATTACGGAACGAGTTTACCAAGTAACTTTAGATACAAACCAAAATAGTGGCGAGTTGAATAAAAATGCTGAATGCGACATTTGCAGGTACACTAAGTAGATGACATCGCTTATTAACTTTTTGGACTTCTCTAAAGCGTAAGGTGGAAATGCAACAATGAATGAACATCATAAAAAGCTCAAAGGAAAGGAGGAGAAACACCCACCAAAATTGTCCGACCTTGTGTTCTTAACCATTCGCATGCCACAACAATTAAGGCTAAAAATCATATCCCTGAGCTCCTATGAAAGCCGTAGCAATAACTAAGCAGCGTAGTGCTCTTATTATCTTATTATTGAGATGCAAAGATTGCTTGTGCTTTGGCTGGAAGACCAGAATCAATATCCCAGTGAGCCTTATGTTGATTCAGGAGAAGGCTAAAATATTATTTTATTAGTTCTCCAGCCTTTTTTTTTTACTTCTTCCTCTCAATAAGTCACAGAGATAAAAGTAAGGAATTGTTGTCCTGTTTTAATACTGTTTGATTACTCTTATTTAATTTTGGTTTTATTATTGTATTTTACATGTCCTTCATATGTTGTGTGTACAGTGAGTGACTTATTTTTGTTATTGTTGTTGGATTTTTTTTAAACTGTTTGTAAAATACCAGGATGTATTATTATTTATATTCGAATTGAATATCAATCTGTCTATCTAAATCTAAATCTACTCCTTGTTGCTTGTCTTGAATTCAATTTTAAAAATTGCATTTTTGTGTGAAAATAGGGTTTAATGCATGCGCACTAGGGGAAGCACGCCTCAGGTCAGACATCATACACACATAGTATGAAGCACAATATCGATATAACCGGACTGTCGATATATCCGATCCTGCGCCAAACTGCATTAAAAGTGGGCAATAATGCACTCGACATTGTTCTATAGTATAGAACAATGTCGAGCAGCTTAAATCAATCTTTGCTTAAGGATTTCAATACCAAAAAAGAACACGGCGAACGGCTGCTTCCAGTCAACTTTATTTTTCACACTTCCACCACCAGAGCGCAGCACACACACCGATTCCCGCACTTCCTGGTTCACAGGTCATGCTCAACCTGCCCCACATAGCTGGCCAAACACATGCCTGCAACACATGCCTGCAACAGAAGAACCAACTGCAGCATGTACATATGAAAAACAGTGATTATTGCAAGAGATAAAAAGATATCTGAATACAACACAATTAAATACATGTATTTGTACGCTTGTGTCTTCGTTGGAATAGGTGTGTATGCTATGTCAGTTGGTTCTTCTGTGTTGAAAGTGTTGTAAATCTTCCAGAATCTACACCTATTCAGCTGTATTTCTTTGGATTTTGTGGTTCCCGCGAAAACGCTTTATTCCACCCACGGCCCATTTCCAGGCATCTCTATGCACTCTGCTGTGGTTGGTCACACTCCTGAGTGCATAGAAAGTTTCTCAAGAAAAGAGGTTACTTCAAGACGTCTCTTAGTGGTAAATAGCTTCAGTATTTTAATGTTAGGTTTTCAACAGCATCTCTCTGGTCTTTAAAGGGTGAATTCAGATGTACAATTTGCTACATTTAACTCTGCTGGAAATTACACTGACAAAAATTAAATATAACTTAAATTACGTGATCATTACGTGATGAGCAATAACAAAGTTGAATCTAATCTAATCTAATCTAAGTCTGTGAACACAATCCTTCATCGCTCATAGTAAACACAGTTTAAAGTGTGATTCAAATGTTCTACTACTATTAAAGAGACTAGTGTTAGACAAATACACTTGTGTTTGATATACAGTATATATCATCATTTATCTTTCTATTCATTAAATACATAGTTGCAAACAGTGATAAATTATAATTAATTAGTTAAAGATTTGTGATTGATCCGTACTTAAAATGTTTAATTACAGTTTTTTAAATTAGTAAAAGTACAGGACAGTCACAGGAAAGTCACACAGTAGAGTGGGGTGTCCAGTTTAACCGCACCTCCAATGTTAAAGAGCACCAAAATAATTTATCGGATTGTTCACAAGTGTTCATAAGAATGGGCACACATCCATTCTTATGAACACTTCCATTTACCTTATTTTTTGTAAGGGAAGGCGATGCGACTAATAACATACCAAAACATAAAAATTAGCTTGTGAACTCCTACAAGCTCGGCATTTTATGTGGATAGTCATGCTATGAAAAGCTGCCATGTCATTGCTGACACTCTTATGGGTTTTAAGTTCCTCTTCCACCTCCAGAGACAACACGTCTGACCTTTCTGCAGAGGTGGCTACTTCCCAAAATACCAGCATCGGTGTGTTTTTGAATGTGATAATAGCAGCAAAGAGCGAATCAGATAACAAGGCGAGGTTTGCGTACAGTCTCCTCATCTGTCCCGTAGCCCTCTACATTTTCCCGACACACTCCTCCCCAGAGGACCGCTATTATAGTTGGCCTGAGCTCACTTTATCTCTCTGCTGGGAAGATCTTCTTTCATGATCCTTTCTCTTCCTCCTCCTAAAGCTCTCAGTTTAATGTTGAAAGAGCTCTTATTAGTTCCATTCTGAGACCCTGATGGTTTGTTTTAGTGTCAAAAGTTAGTTTGAAAACTTCCAATGTGACACAAATCCCAAGCTTGTCAAAACAATGACACTGCAGAAAAAGGAAGAGCACAGGAGAATAAACACATACACCTTTTGGTTTCAGAAATATATAGTCATTTTAGAGAGACAAAATGTTAAATATTGTGTTTGCTGTTTGCAGTGGTGTACAACTGCACTTCATCATACGTAGGTGTTTCTAATATTTACTTTAATATGATGCAAAAGGCACACCAGGGTTCAATTCCACCCTCGGCCATCTCTGTGTGGAGTTTGCATGTTCTCCCTGTGCATACGTGCATTTTCTCCGGGCACTTCCTCCCACATTCCAAAAACATGCTAGGTTAATTGGTGACTCCAAATTGTCCATAGGTATGAATGTGAGTGTGAATGGTTGTTTGTCTATATGTGCCCTGTGATTGGCTGGCGACCAGTCCAGGGTGTACCCCGCCTCTCGCCCGAAGACAGCTGGGATAGGCACCAGCACCCCCGCGACCCTCGTGAGGAAAAAGCGGTAGAAAATGAATGAATGAATGAATGATGCAAAAGGCTGCACGGCTGAGTGGTTAGCACGCATGCCACACAGCTAGGAGACCTGAGTTAAATTCCACGCTAAGCTATTTCTGTGTGGAGTTTGCATGTTCTCCCCGTGCATGTGTGAGTTTTCTCCAGGTACTCCGGTTTCCTCCCACATTCCAAAAACATGCTAGGTTAATTGGCGACTCCAAATTGTCCATAGGTATGAATGTGAGTGTGAATGGTTGTTTGTCTATAAGTGCCCTGTGATTGGCCGGCGACCAGTCCAGGGTGTACCCTGCTTGTCGCCCGAAGACAGGTGGTATAGGCTCCAGCACCCCTACGACCCTCTTGAGGATAAGCGGTAGAAAGCAAATAAATGATGCAATCAATACAACTGGGAATTTACAAATATCAGACCTCAAATTGTTCAAATCAATAAAAAAAATCACTGTTGTAACCAGCTGAAAATCAACTCATGTAATAACTTAATATTAAAGAAACATGCCCCCCAAATAGGTCTACACCTTTTAGTCCATGTTCATTTTGTGTGAGGATAAAAGGCTATCCCAGGTTTGCACGGATATTATGTGAAAATATCGCCAAAGAAGTTAACACCAATCTGAAGGGATCCCAAAAAAAAACACTTAAAAATAGCAAAAGGAGAAAATAAACATGCAAAATAGCAATCACAATGAGCATCTAAACATGGTGGGGTAGCCGTTAATTACCACCTCCACCCACAGGTACGATGCATACATAATGGCCAAGGGGAGAAGATGCCTGTCACACCAGCTCGTGCTGCGAGTTATCACCTGCAAATATTTCTGGAGCGCAGCATGCAGCTTGCATTTTGCTGCACGGAATGTGAGTGTGAAGGGAAACAAACATATGGAGGTCTCACCTTAGGCTACATTTTTGCAATATCTCACCTAAAATGAGGTTGTCTCACTACTGTGACAGCGGGATGGTACGATGGTTTCGTTTATTTAAAGCAGCAGTGTGTGTTCATTTCAACTTGAAGCTTAAACATAAACATATAAATCGGGGTTGCTCACACTTTTTCTGTTACTTTTAAAATAACAGATCTACCTTTTATTATTCATTCATTCATTTTCTATCGCTTATACTCACGAGGATTGCGGGGGTGCTGGAGCCTATCCCAGCTGTCTTCCGGCGAGAGGTGAGGTACACCCTGGACTGGTTGCCGGCCAATCACAGGGCACATATAGACAAACAACCATTCACACTCACATTCATACCTATGGACAATTTAGAGTCACCAATTAACCTAGCATGTTTTTGGAATGTGGGAGGAAACCGGAGTACCCGGAGAAAACCCACGCATGCACGGGGAGAACATGCAAACTCCACACAGATGGCCGAGCGTGGAATCGAACTCGGGTCTCCTAGCTGTGTGGCCTGCGCGCTAACCACTTGTTCGCCGTGCAGCCCTACCTTCTATTATAAATGTAGAAAATATATATTTACTATTTTTATAAATATGAGTAGCGCAGACCTCACAGCTAGGAGACCAGGGTTCAATTCCACCCTCGGCCATCTCTGTGTTGGAGTTTGCATGTTCTCCCCGTGCATGCGTGGGTTTTCTCCGGGTACTCCGGTTTCCTCCCACATTCCAAAAACATGCTAGGTTAATTGGTGACTCCAAATTGTCCATAGGTATGAATGTGAGTGTGAATGGTTGTTTGTCTATATGTGCCCTGTGATTGGCTGGCGACCAGTCCAGGGTGTACCCCGCCTCTCGCCCGAAGACAGCTGGGATAGGCTCCAGCACCCCCTGCGACTCTCGTGAGGATAAGCGGTAGAAAATGAATGAATGAATGAATAAATATGAGTATTCATGAACATTATACATACGTATATATCATGGGTGCACACTTTCTCAGCATGCAAGTTTCTTGTCAAAGTGATCTACCTGTTTCTATAAAACGCACATATAAAATCAAAACTGTAACACTATTCTCAATCAATGATTAGTATTTCACATTCAAAGTTGCAAAGTTTATAAGCAAATAAAGTAGTTAATGTCATTGGATATCATATTCAAAATGGCAATAAATATAATTACACATAACATACACAATAGTTGTGTACATAACATGAGTATTGGCAATAGCGCTCATTAGCCGTCACAGTTCATGTATTACATCTAGAAAGCATTCGTTATCAAAAATTATTGATGGAATTTAATGTCAGCTGACTGATGTCATATGATATCAACAATGTAACTTTTACAATGATTGACCCAAACTACCTTGGCGATCTACCGGTAGCTCACAATCGATGTAATGGGTACCCCTGATATCAACCATGATGACTTGACATGATCCTGTTGTGCTTGTGCATGCCTGTGGTTGCAGCACGCCTCTGAGTGGCAGGGGAGGAGCCACCCGAGCACACCTGCAGCCATTTATCCCAGGACTACTTATGCTGTGCTGTTTGGATTACTCTTTGACAGGCTGTCCTTTGTACCTCACCTGACTCCTGGTCCTCCCTGCCTTGTGTTTTAAACTGTTGTGCTTTCTGGTCCGCTCGAGTATTGTGTAGCAGCACTTATTGTTGTGTTTTTTCCCTTTTAGGTCAGCAGGAGTTTTTGTTCTTGTGTATGTTTTTTGTCCTGCTGTTTATGTGTATCACAGCACATGTTTTTTTTACCATGCTAGATCTCGGATTATTTCTTTATTTTTGCAACCTTGTTATAATAAAGTTTTACTCCACTGAACTCTTTCCTCTGCATCTTGGTATTACATATCATCCTTGACAATATTAGATGCTATTAACTTGCAATTTTGCATCTCTCCACTTGTGTGGTTTGTCTGATGGGGGGAAAAAAGCTTGTTTGGCGTCACCTGTTGTTTGCTGGAGTAGCGCTCTTGACCTCAAATTTAAGACAACATTTTCAGACTTCTCTTAAAGGAAAAATTACAGTCTTGGGGCGTCACAATGAAAACGTGGCAATATGTCCCAATTAGAAAGAACCTTTCTTGTTGAAACAGGTCAACCAGAGATCTGTCAAACTATCTGTGGCATTACTACTACCAATGATAATAATTTATATGGATTAGGACTTGAACCACACATTAGGTATGCTATGCACACTATAAACCTTGCAATCCTCGGTGTTCCCAGCATCAAAGCAAATGGAGGCCATAAACAGTATTGACTGTTATGATTTTGCCATTTTCATAAGTTTTTTTGTTTTGAAATTATTCTTGAAACGTTAGTCACGGCGGTCGAGTGGTTAGACAGACCTCACAGCTATTCAATTCCACTCTCAGCCATCTCTGTGTGGACTTTGCATGTTCTCCCCGTGCATGCGTGGGTTTTCTCTGGGTACTCCGGTTTCCTCCCACATTCCAAAGACATGCTAGGTTAATTGGCGACTCCAAATTTTCCATAGTAGGTATGAATTTGAGTGTGAATGGTTGTCTATATGTGCCCTGTGATTGGCTGGCGACCAGTCCAGGGTATACCCCGCCTCTCGCCCGAAGACAGCTGGGATAGGCTCCAGCACCCCCGCGACCCTCGTGAGGAAAAGCGGTAGAAAATGAATGAATGAATGTTAGTCAGCTGGGATAGGCTCCAGCATACCCCCACTACCCTAATGAGGATAAGCGGTATAGAAAATGTATAGATGGATATAACATAAATATAAAACAGCCTCATAACTAAACAAAACCTACATTTTCCTGACACAAATTGAGTGAGATCCTGGTATGAGCACATATCAAGGATGTGTGAGGATTAGAGCTGCAGTCCGGAAGCTTTTCAGCAACGTCTCCTTGATTCAATAAAAGATAACACTCTCTCAGATCTGAATCTGTGTCTTGCTTCCTCTTTTGCTGTGTCCTTGGGAGCCAAATGATAGGATATGGCACTAGAATTAGGTCAGGCTTTTAGGAAAGGGGCCAATGTGTCTGTGTGCTCACAAAGTGTCAGTGCTCTTTCTATAGCCTTGGTTCCCAAAGTGGGGTATGTGTACCCCGAGGGATACGGATATTGTGATAGGGTGTATGTGAAGTCTTAAACCATAGCCATCGTGAGCAGACAAAAAAAAAGTGAAGCTCAAATCAAACCGATTGACTGGCCACAACATTAGGTACACCTGCACAGTAGCTGCATCAAATACTTGTCAAATATTACACCCTTCTCAGTATGCATGTTGTAATCTTTAACTTGTTTCGTACACCTCATGTTTCACAAGAGAGTTTTTTTCCGTCTGCTCTTGTCTAATTTGAGGGAATGTGACTTGGAAAACTTCTTCAAGCACTGAACTTTTGATGGGCATGCCACCTGGGCTGTGAACCTCGGGCCCGGTGTCTGCTGTGCCACGCCGCCGAGCAATGTCGTGCGTACATTACATGAGGAATTTAGCAAAAAAAGCAAACATACTAACTGTTAGCATGCTCGCATCTAGCGAGATGTCAATCTATAGCAAAAGCGTCAAGGCGGTCCTACAATATCCCTGCATCATGCCATGTCTGTATTAGCGGAATGTGAGGAATACAGCTAAAATGTTAACATGCTAACAGATATCATGCTAGCACCAAAAGTGCAGAGAAAGCTTTCCCGTATTATGCCATGTGTATGTGGGCCTTTAAACAGGAGTAAAACCCCAAAATTCCAACATGCTAACAGTTAGCATGGTGACACCTAGCAAGATAGCACTAAGTGGCGAAAGTGCCAAGGCAGTTCCATAGTGTCCCTACATAATGCCATGTATGTATTTGCCTTTAGACATGAGTAAATTACCTTAAATGCTGACATGCTAGCAATTAGCATGATATTGACACCACACAAGACAACCGTGAGTGGGTTGGGGCTGCTCATTTTGCAAATCGGTTGAGAAATGAGGACGAGTCAAAAACAAAGACAATTGAAGAGTCAGGGAAAAAAAAGATGGCGTCTTTAACATGGGAGTCAATGGGAGAATTTTTAGGTTTTTGTTGCTTCTAGGGGCCACAGAAGGCAATCCGTACATCTCTCAGCCATAAGTGGGACATTTTTGGAAAGGGGACGAAGATTCCTACGTTTCCACCAAAAGAAATCAAGCTAGCTAAAACGGTGTGGCCAGGAGGAGGAGTTGTTTGCAAAAAAAAAAAAACAATTCTGCCTCCTATGCTCTAGCATTAGAGTGAGAGCCGAGGTGACTTTCGGCCCTGCGCACACCTCCTTATGGGCATGCTCTGCTATGCAGAGCACCCATTGACTGCATTGGGGGCCTGCATTGCAGTGCATGCCCATAATATTCCTGAATGACACTTGGATAGTACTTTACGCACACAAATTGATCAATCAATAAATAAAATAAAGCGTCTTCTGATAAATACACACACAGTTCCATCATCCATCCATTTTCTATGCCACTTATGATCGCCAGCTGACTTGGGGCGAGAGGCGGGGCTACACCCTGGACTAGTTACTAGCCAATCGGAAGCCATTTTCAAGTCCCACAGTTGCATTTCTCTCATAATACAAAAGCAATATCATCCTATTTAGAATGTGATGTGTCACGGCCTAGTCCACTCCAAACACAACAGGGTCAGTGAAGTAGCACTATAATGTCTCTCACCGACAAGTGCTCGCACAGCATGAAGTGATCATAGCAGCACGACACACAACATGCTGCTGCCGTTGATGTGACAACCGCTGTTTCTTCTTCTTCTCTCTAGTCATCAACCAGATCAGCCTCATAATGGCTTCTTTCGTTTACTGCAGCTCACTGTGGGCAAACACTGCAGCTCCCGGGCAAACGAGGCAATAACCTTAGACAAGAAAGCCGCAACGACCTAATTAACTTTTAATTCACGCTACACCGTCTCCCAATTCCCTGTGGATATCACACAAACTATTGTTGAATTGTATAGAGAGTAAAATATGAACATATTATGGATTCATCTGTCCATCGCTTGTCTGTCTTGATGTCTCATTAGCTACCAGCTTTGGGCTCATTAATCGCTCTTAATGATGATATCAAAGCTTGAGTCCAGCAATGTGATAGTGTAAACACAGAAAATGAAGAGCTACGCATGTTTGCTTTGCTAATTCCACATGATTTTGCTCCAAAATCTTCATAAACTACAAACTAGGGATGAACTAGTACACCACTACATGTATTTGTATTTGCTCACCCATCAACATTATCGCTATTTGGAATGGGTGGAGCATGAACCAGAAGTGGGTGTGGTTAACTCGGAATGTGTGTGGCTTAAATGGGTACATTAGTCTGAAACTAACATGGATTTTTGAGAAGTTGATATTATTTTTCAGCTACTACATGTGTACTGTGTATGGGTGTAAGTGATCTGTCAGACTCCGGTTTTAGCATCAACTCTTCTACAACTTTCATTTTTTTCTTAGTTACTTTTTCTACAATGCGCAGTTCACAAGTATATAAAAAATGCGGTCCACAAAAGTCCATTTTGGACATCCCTGTTTTATAAGGCACACGTGGCAGCAAGCCTTTTCTGAGGATTACACAGTTTACATGACGGGAGAAACACTATATCTTTTAATGCACGTCGTGCGGGAATTCAGAGCGGCATTATGATGCATACAAACAAAAAGGTCTTTTTAGCAAATGAGTGGGACAACACTTGCGTTCCTGTAGAGTCTTTCTTTCAACAATCCACTATAGTGCCTGCACGCACACTGAAATTTCCTCCTTCCCTAAGGAAGTGTCTGCGTGCTGCCAAATCCGCAGGCTTCGCAGGCTGTACTCGCCACGTATGGATCCCCAAGTTTTTGCGAGTAGACAGGACGCCATTGGAAGTACCACGTATTGGGACCACCGTGTACACAAACACAATACTGATTTAAGAAATGGAACAAAAATCTACAGAACCATATACAAACACAATGAGGTTTTCCTTTATGGATACAGATAACTTACAGCTATACTCGTAATCAGCAAAAATGTATTATCTGTAATGGATACTCGTTTAGTATACTCGTGTACTATAAACCAGAAAACTATAAAGGGCCAATCATATTATAAACTTAGCTACACAATGTCAATTTAAAGCAACAATATGTCACAATTTTGCCTCTGTGATGGTACACTGCCTGGGTCTGTGGTTTCCATAGCTACCGGTTTAATTAAAACTATTTTTTTCTTAGTATAGCTTTAAGTGTGCTTAGTTATATGTCAACATAAAATTCACATACAAGCGTAACTGTAGCAGACACTTCAATAGGTACATCTGCAAATCCTGCGCTTATAAAGTGCTTCGTTTTGAGTTATCGATTCAACAATTAGTGTTTTATTATTGTAGTTTACGCCAGTGTAGAACTGCCCGTTATCATGCATAGAGCTGTTTTTTTTATTTTCTGGTCCTGTTATTAGCCAAACAAGATGGGGAAATAAATCAGAACTTGGAATCATTGCATTCATGCAGAAACTCTTACAACTCTTATAATGCCAGTCCTCAAATCCCACTTCTGGCACTAAATGTGAAAGCAATGTTTTCAATAAACTAATTTAAATCTGGAAAACATCAAAATGATTTGTTATTTGACTGATTTATTTTTTTAATTTAATCTTGACTCTTGAAAGAAGCGTTGTGTTGGACTCTGGGGTACGTAAGCCAGGTTCCAGGTTTTTCTCACAAACATAAATTCTCTATTTATGCACAAATGGCTGCCTCAGACCATGTTAAAAATAAACAACATATGATCATGATAGCACTATTTCGCTTGTACTTCTGTATAGGTGACAAGAATAAAGGGCTACATCATTATCAGGACTGTCAATCAAATAGGAGCATAATTCTCCTTTTGAAAGGCAGCATCTTCTACTGTATATTGGATGTCATTAGCTCATTCAGGAGTACCAAATGTTGTGGCCGGTGAGTGTATATAATGTATTTTGTCTACAGTCGAAGAGATCTGATACTCTTAATGAGATCAGTGCATCTAACAGCCTCCTCACAAGGTTATTTTTGTCATTCCAAAACCAAACTGAGCCCATTTTTTTGTCATGCACACTCGAAAGCAACATAATGCAAAATGACAAAATGTTGTTACCCGTCTTTAACTGCTTAATCAAGCGTCTCGGTAAGCAGTTGATTATAAAGGTCTCATGCTTTGATATAAAATCAGCCACCTGGGATGTGAGTCAACCAGGACCCAGGTGGTCTGTCTTCTGTCTCTGTATTCATCCATGCACATTTTATGCGATGCAATGCAGGCCAGCATCTTTTATTCCACTCTCGTTTTCTTGCGTTGTCGAGCTGCCACACCAAAAATCCAAATTCAATCAGCAAGGGGATTTACTTCATTCGTTTTGCCGACGGCTCAAACATTGGGAAAAAAAAAAAACCTAGAGAGAATTGGAAAGATTCTACCATGTTTTCTCCATTTTCACACCATCTAATTAAAGCCGATACACACACAGAGAAGAGGTTGTTTGCAGCATCACAATACACACAAATGCAATCACTTCATTATAATCGTACTAGTCTGTACAGTAGAACCTACATTAACTATTAATATGGTGGAATTTTTGGATGAGCACGATAACCCTACTAATTGGCATCCGTTACACATCTTCGAGTCTATAAGATGTTGTTTTAAATGTATGTTTAGCAGCTCCAGGATATTTTTCTTTAGTGAACAAGGGGGTAAAATGGCTAAAGGTTGCCGAGACTAACATACATGTACTATACTCAGTATAGTTACTCCAGACTCCATTCACTGTGCAATATCTGATCAACCTCCACCTGCAATATTAAGGCTCTAAATGCAATATATTAAGTTCTATGTGAAGTATTTCTATACTGCCTCATATTAACTCACTAGCAAGATCT
Source organism: Doryrhamphus excisus (assembly GCF_037039965.1). Taxonomy (NCBI): domain Eukaryota; kingdom Metazoa; phylum Chordata; class Actinopteri; order Syngnathiformes; family Syngnathidae; genus Doryrhamphus; species Doryrhamphus excisus. The sequence goes on along the minus strand of NC_136357.1, from coordinate 12,010,120 downwards.
CAGTGTATAGACTGGTCATATATCTCATCTCATTTCATATTATCTGCATACTGTATTTGTAGTATATAACTCTGGGTAAAACTGTTCATTCATTCATTCATTCATTTTCGACTGCTTATCCTCACTAGGGTACCGGGTATGCTGGAGACTATCCCAGCTGTCTTCGGGCAAGAGGCGGGGTACACCCTGGACTGGTCGCCAGCCAATCACAGGGCACATATAGACAAACAACCATTCACACTCACATTCATACCTATGGACAATTTGGAGTCGCCAATTAACCTAGCATGTTTTTGGAATGTGGGAGGAAACCGTAGTACCCGGAGAAAACCCACACATGCACGAGAATATGCAAACTCCACACAGAGATGGCCGAGGATGGAATTGAACTCTGGTCTCCTAGCTGTGAGGTCTGCACGCTAGCCACTCGTCCGCCGTGCTGCCCTGGGTTGTTTATATTGTTTATTTTTCTATATTGTGTATTTTGTACTGCTTAACTGATTCTGTACTCTGCTGCTGTGCAATGCAAATTTCCCCACTGAGGGACAAATAAAGGCATATCTTATCTTATCTTATGCTCACTCATCATAAATACTTATAATACTGATGCACGTACTGATGAGGTCCAATACAAGAGCTGTATTCAGAAATATCCATTTTAGGTCGGGGTTTTTTGGAAAACATACCTGATTTAAATTAATAAACAGTTGAAAAAAATGCAATTGTTTGATCTTAAGGCGTTTCTACATTGAGCTTCAAAATACAAAAAGAAGAAATGGGAGTGAGACAATAAAAAGTTTGAGGAAGCAATTGATTGACCACAGCCTATAAAAGCCAAAATTGTGGCAAAAATGGGGATTTATTGTAATGATCTCTTGATGGCAAAATGGCAAAAAAGTTTTCTCTCTTTGAACGCGATTGGATTGCTGAACCGCATAAGCAAGACCTTTCCCAGTGCGCCATTGTTGCTGAGGTTGGACAGTTGGTAGAAAGACAGCCATTCTTCAAATATCCTGAAGGTTATGGAGAAAAAAGACAAGTAGTAGATCCCACCCAAAAAAAATGTCACAGGCCCTCAGCTAGAGAATCCAATCAACCGTCTGTCAAGACACCGGACGATCATCGGCCCAAATGATGGTTGTTACCGATGTAGAGTGCAGTCCAATAACCATCAGGTGGCATCTGCGAGAGAAGGTTTTTTTTTAGCCATCCATTGTCTAAACCGCTTATCCTCATCAGGGGGTATGTTGGAGCCTATTCCAGCTGACTTCGGGCGAGAGGTGTGGTACCTCCTGTTCCTGTGTTGTGTTTAGTTTCCCCACTTTGACTTCAGGAGATGGATCATCTATGCCAATCAGTTTCTTGTGGTGCTTTAAAGCACAGAGGCAGCAGCATAGTGTTTCCTGTTCATGAGTTCACCTTTGGCTATGGTTACTTGTGAGCTCAATTCAAGACTCTTTATCCGAAGACCACCTTTGTCTCTGAATCTTGGGGTCTGACCATTTTCTATACCGCTTGTCCTCATTAGGGTCACAAATGCGCTGTAGCCTATCCCAACTGATGCCAAAAGGCAAGCCAATTGCAGTCCATGTGATATTATTTACTCAGACACAATCCTTCTTACTCATTATGTAATCTGTACTTTTTAGTTAACGTGTGCTCATCCATCCATCTATTTCTATGCCGCTTACCCTCATTAGGGTCGTGATTGTGTCTTAATATAATAATAATAATCATTATTTTTCGAGGTTGTGCTACAAACCGGAGTACCCACAGAAAAGTCACCCACGTACGGGTAGAACTCCACACAGAGATGTCCAAGTGGAGAATCGATCTATTTTCTAGACTGCTTATCCTCACTAGGGTAACGAGTACGCTGGAGCCTATCCCAGCTGTCTTCGGGCGAGAGGCGGGGTACACCCTGGACTGGTCGCCAGCCAATCACAGGGCACATATAGACAAACAACCATTCACACTCACATTCATACCTATGGACAATTTGGAGTCACCAATTAACCTAGCATGTTTTTGGAATGTGGGAGGAAACCGGAGTACCAGCAAGCACGGGGAGAACATGCAAACTCCACACACTGGAGGCTGGAATTGAACCCTGGTCTCCTAGCTGTGAGGTCTGCGCGCTAACCACTCAAACGCCATGCCGCCCTATACAGGAACATATAAATAAGATTCAGCTCTACTGTGTTTTTCTCAAGCCATCTGCAAACCTTCAGTGATTATTCCATTAATTTTAAATAACATTTAAGACAAGACAGCCAAAATGTCATTTGGCCTCCAGACTGCACACAAATATTGTGCACTGACCAAAGCGTGCACACACTCACACACACACACACACACACATGCAGACACATTCTGAGGAAGAGCTGCTGTCTGCTGTCTCTTCTCCCTCATTGGCTTGCTCAATTACTGCTTAATTGGCCCTAATTAGGAAGCCTTGATTGAGGTTGCAGCATGTGATTTAGGAGGCAACCAGCAGCTATGATCTCTCTCTGTGCTTTTGGTAGTCACATCTTCACTGATAATTGGCCTGGAGCTCCAATGCTAATGATGAGGAATTGTTCAAAAATATCCTCATTCAAATGACATTCTACAAACAAATAGGATACACAATAACCCCACTAGTCTTTAAAAGTAATACCTGCCGCAAGATAGTTGAGGTTGCTTAGGTTGATGGTGAAATTACTGCTTTGCTTCATCAATTTTCAACCAAAATTTTTCAAGTATTTATATTATTTCAGGTAGTCAAATCAATCTCCAAAGCTTTGATTAACCCTGTCTTCTGCATCTGTCTCTCTCACACCAACTACCCTCATGTCCTCCTTCACTACATCCATAAACCTCCTCTTTGGTCTTCCTCTACGCCTCCTACCTGGCAGCATCCTTCTATCAATAAATTCACTATCTCTTCTCTGGACATGTCCCAACCATCTCAGTCGGTTTCTCTGACTTTATTTCCAAGGTCTCTAATGTGTAATGGACTCTGATGTACTTGTTCCTGATCCTATCCATCCTGGTCACTCCCAATGAGAACCATAATTATGAGTGAACTAAAGCCTTGTTTACACTTGCCTGCATTTTGGTGTGAAATTTTGCTTGCATGTTTAAATTGGTCATAAACAAGTGTGAAGTATTTATGTGTGCCAGACTGTGTACAAGTGCATAAGAATATTTAATAAGTTCAGACGTACCTAGAGTATGCCTACATAGTGCAGGTGGTGCGTATTAAAACGTGTGTCAATGTGTCTCATTCACATGAGTGGAACTTTTCCACCGCCACTTGGAGCAAGTCGGGGGGCGGGGGGGATTTTCAATCATTTCTGCAGCCTCTTGATCTTCCTTGTGTTAGTAAGTGATCATAATATTTGAAGCCATGTCTTCAAGTCAGCAATTCCTTCTCCCACACTGTTTGTGCCACCTTTTTTTTGCCTCCATTCTGCTATTTGCACATTTTACTTCTGCAGCTGTGAAATAATATAAATTAGGGCTGGGTGATATGTCAATATTGTTAAAATAGCCATTTTTTTAAGCACAAAATCAAAAACAAACATAAGCCCAAGGATAGAAAAGAAGACCAAATGTGGTAGTCCCATGTGTGCAAAGAGACTCAGAACGATTTTCTCCGAACACAACATTTTATTTGAAATAAATAAATTAAAGGTGAAGCATTTTCAACAAACAAGAACAATCCGCTTGCCTCAACGCAACATCTTCCATGTTAATCAGTGCATGGACCACACAGTGTGCTCTGCCTTATTTTCCAGTTGAATGTTTAATTTTGATGATTGAACACAAAGGTCAAGTCAGTTTTACACAGTGGCGTGCACACAGTTCAATAAATGAAATTAGCAAAATGCCAGCATCATTTATTTGCCATGGGGGCTGAAAGAGTCTCATTACTGCATGGCTAATGAGAAGGGCAGCACAAATGCTAAATATAGTTTGCAGCATATTTACACACAGTCGAGTTAAGCAGGGACCCAAAATCTTTAACAATCGTGTCATGTAACTTTCATTCATTCATTCATTCATTTTCTACCGCTTTTTCCTCACAAGGGTCGCGAGGGTGCTGGAGCCTATCCCAGCTGTCTTTGAGCGAGAGGCGGAGTACACCCTGTACTGGTCGCCAGCCAATCACAGGGCACATATAGACAAACAACCATTCACACTCACATTCATACCTATGGACAATTTGGAGTCACCAATTAACCTAGCATGTTTTTGGAATGTGGGAGGAAACCGGAGTACCCGGAGAAAACCCACACATGCACAGGGAGAACATGCAAACACCACACAGAGATGGCCGAGCGTGGAATCAAACTCGGGTCTCCTAGCTGTGTGGCCTGCGCGCTAACCACTTGTTCGCCATGCAGCCCTACCTTCTATTATAAATGTAGAAAATATATATTTACTATTTTCATAAATATGAGTAGTGCAGACCTCACAGTGAGGAGACCAGGGTTCAATTCCACCCTCGGCCATCTCTGTGTGGAGTTTGCATGTTCTCCCCGTGCATGCGTGGGTTTTCGCCGGGTACTCCGGTTTCCTCCCACATTCCAAAAACATGCTAGGTTAATTGGCGATTCCAAATTGTCCATAGGTATGAATGTGAGTGTGAATGGTTGTTTGTCTATATGTGCCCTGTGATTGGCTGGCGACCAATCCAAGGTGTACCCCGCCTCTCGCCCGAAGACAGCTGGGATAGGCTCCAGATTTGGAGTCGCCAATTAACCTAGCATGTTTTTGGAATGTGGGAGGAAACCGGAGTACCCGGAGAAAACCCACACATGCACGGGGAGAACATGCAAACTCCACACAGAGATGGCCGAGGGTGGAATTGAACCCTGGTCTCCTAGCTGTGAGGTCTGTGCGCTAAGCACTCGAGCACTGTGCCGCCCATGTAACTTTCAAAGACATGTAAAATGTTGACAGTAAAAAAGAAGAATATTGTTTCTTCCTGTTTCGTGACTGAAGAAAGCTGCTTAATTCTCGTTTAGACTTCAAAGTAATGCCCTGTCGTCTTTGTGGTTCTGGTAAATAACCCCTGTTAAACCGCAGTACCAGTACACATATTATTGCACCAGTGTTATCGCCAGGCCTCAATAGACATGTTGCTGTTGCTTTTTCAGGCCCGGTGATTGGCTAAACAAATGTGTTTTCTCGGGTATGTACAGTATTGAATATGATTAGGTATTAATGACTTGGGAAATAGTTTGGCTTCCCAATGGTAATGACCAGGTTATCAGTTAAATTCTGCCAGCCTCAAATATGTATAGTACTGCCATAAAGTATTAAAGTGGGGTATAATTCGATATAGTGTTGTGTTTCAAATATGGGGGGCTATAATTAGATTTGTGTACTTGCTTACAGGGTGTTGATCATTATTTCATGAGGCAACATAAATCACACCCTGGCAGACAGTCGGCATCATGTTTCTATTTTCAGACAAGCAGGGAAAAGAAGGTGTGACAATAATAAGTTGATTTTTCAACTCAGAGGGGAAATCGGGAGGGGAGCTGACTGATGTTGTGGAGGTCACGTTGATACGGAGAAAAGAAGCTAGAGTTCAGTGTACTGACATTGAGCGGGGACCTTTGTGGTCTGAGCCATCAGCTGGTACGCAGAAAAAGCATGAGGGGATTTCTGCACCTCTGTTTCACTTGGCAAGGAGGAAAGTAGTGGCTTCACCTTTCTCAATGAAGCCCTTGCTGGAGCCATGCATCGGCATTGTGGGTCCTGGGTACACCCACGCCATGTCAAGAGAGAACATCATGATCTCCTCCTCTGCACCTGCTAGGTGCAGAAACCGTTCTCTGTGAGGTCATCTGAATCAGTTCCGAGCATTCAGTTCAATTTTGGCTTTGTGGTGTAGTGGTTCGACCCCAAGATGCCGAGAGAAGGACCCAAAATGCTAGTAAAATGCTAATTTTATTAGTAATGCTTGTTGGGCAGGCGCAGGATTCCAACAACGAGCTGTCATAGACAACGTAAGGAGCGTGCAAACTAAATAGAAGCATTAACAGAAATTATGGAGAAAAAACTGAAGTACTATCAAAATAAGAGCATGAAACAGGCACATAGACAAAATAGTGGAAAATCAACTGACACACACACACTGAAACACAAGAGCATGACATAAAAATAACTAATAAACTATTAAAATCAGCTTACATGAATCACTTATTTGTTGTTATATTGCTGACAGCAATATAGTAATACATGCAATTAGTTTATTTTTTTATCGATAATTCAGCAAAAATATTACAATTTCTACAAAGTTTCAAAAATGTGGAGCTACAGGCTTTTTGTTGGACAGCAATGATGGTATTTTGTACATAATATTTATATATTTAATGTATTATATACATGTATGTACAATATATGTATACACAATATATATAGATATACTATCTTTATATAGATTTAGTATATACGTATACTGCAAATATTTTTTATATGAATGACTAAAGATTTAAAAGTCCACACAATTATCATGAAAACACCTCATGTTAATTGTGATCATGTTAATTATGGGAATTATTTTGTTTGCAATTATGTTAATATTTTCTCTCATGTTCCCTCCCTTTTCATCTCCACATGTAGAGGTCGTCTAAGGTGGATGCTGCTCACTCCTTTTTAGCATCCACTTTGTTTTTTAATGTCGCAGACAGCGGAGAATACAAAAAAAGACACTTTAAATGTGTAATTAGGTTGGATGCATTAGCCTTTAGTGGATTGCTCTTTTCGAAGCAATTTGCCCCAAACGGCATGTCCTCAAGGCCAAATTGTGGCTAACAATCATTAAACCGAGCGAATGAGAATGCCAAAAAAAAAAACAAAGCACCATACACATAAGAAAAGATACAAGTTTTAAAAAATTATTTATAATATGATACAAGAATATTCTGTGCAATTATGGGCTGTGAAACCTGTACATTATGAACATTATTGCGACCTGAAAGCAGAACGTGGCAGTTTGAAGCAGCCACGACAAAAAACTTGACACACCAGCTGCGCTATAACACAAATGGTTTTCCACTAGAAATACAAAGGCTGTATAGTTAAAAGACTACATATTTATATCATAATATAAAGTGCAAGAGGAATGAGCACTACAGTGAAAAGGCCCGAAGTGCTCTGTGACTTGAGTGTAAACCACCACTGATCATTGTATGGCAAAATTGGCTACAGACCCCGGGGAGATTTTATATACTGAACATTATGCTAACTCATGAAAGTGTTACCAATCTGTGCAATAATATGAAAAATATCATCCACTTGTGAGAAATGTCCGTGTAAAATCCCCTTTGATACAATTATAAATAGACATGTGTCTCTATAATGAAGCATAGCACCACAGGCGAATTTCATAGGAAATAAAAATGAGGAATACAAGGTTTTTTTTTTTTGCATTGAAGAATATAGTAAGAAAATATATGCACTGTTAGTGACTACATGGCATGCTCTGTTTATAGTTCACCATTATCTCCTTCCCGGTGCATACAGTATCTATAAAAGGTCGGAGGTTACAAAAAAGCAAGGTGAAGTCAGCATCACAGTTGAGTGTCAAGAATACAGGAGAGCAGAAAGAGGCATCAAGCGGCACGTATCCATGCCAAACAGCCTGGCATGAATTCTTTTTAAGGCTGCTGGGAACCCTGTTGGAACATGACGTGACATTAGTATACACACACACTTGAACAATGATGCGTTGGAGTCCATGGGCTGCTTACCGAGTTTGTTCTTTTACGTTTCCAGCAGTCTGGATTGAGGCGCTTCTGCTCCTCAGCCAGAGCCTTGGCCTCCATGGTGTATATCCTTCTCTCCTCGCTCTTCATCTTCTTCCACTTGTCACCCAGGATGACACTAATGGCTCTTGAGAGAAAAAAAAGGTCAGTGAGACTTGAGAGGTGTGTTATGAAGCGTAACCGGTGATCGCTGGTGCTTGTAATGTGCACTCAGGCAAACACAATGAGCGTAAATAGAAAATGCATGGTGAGTCTGAACATCTACGTGTTTTCATCTGACAAATCTTAAGTAGCTTTGATCAAAGGTAGAATCACTCAGAATGGAAAAAAACAGCCACACGCCACTTGCGGACGCTCGAAACACAAAGGTAGGTTGGATGGCAAGATCTATAGTGTGCGTTTAACACTTATTGTGCACTTCCAATACTGCCTTACACACCGCCACTTCTTATATTACATGTAATTACACTCCTAGTAGCGATACCATAGTTTGTAATCTGGCTGCTCTGCCTTGTGACACCCCTAATAATGACAATTAAGCAGAATAATATAAAATCCGGGTGGAACGGCGGTCGTGTGGTTAGCACGCAGACCTCACAGCTAGGAGACCAGGGTTCAATTCCACCCTCGGCCATCTCTGTGTGGAGTTTGCATGTTCTCCCCATGCATGCGTGGGTTTTCTCCAGGTACTCCGGTTTCCTCCCACATTCCAAAAACATGCTAGGTTAATTGGTGACTCCAAATTGTCCATAGGTATGAATGTGAGTGTGAATGGTTGTTTGTCTATATGTGCCCTGTGATTGGCTGGCGACCAGTCCAGGGTGTACCCCGCCTCTTGCCCGAAGACAGCTGGGAAAGGCTCCAGCACCCCCCGTGACCCTCGTGAGGAAAAAGCGGTAGAAAAAGGAATGAATGAATGAATGAATGAATGAATGAATATAAAATCCATCCATCCATTTTGTATGCCGCTTATCCTCACTAGGGTCGTAGCTAAGAAAAATTGTGTCTCCAAATATTGTGACTTTTTTTCTCAGTTTTATCCCAGAAAATGTCAAACATGTTTGTGTGTTTTGGATGAAAACTAAATAATAAAAATGAGTGGGGATGCAGACTTCTTGTTTGACGTGTGATGTAACTAATAATATTATATGTAGAGTTGTCCAATATTTACTTTTTTGCTCAAAACCCATCTGGCGATATTGTCCAACTCTCAATTTCCAATGCCGATATATGTACAGTGAAGAAAATAAGTATTTGAACACCCTGCTATTTTGCTATTTCTCCCACTTAGAAATCATGGAGGGGTCTGAAATTTTCATCGTAGGTGCATGTCCACTGTGAGAGAGATAAACTAAAAAGAAAAATCCAGAAATCACAATGCATGATTTTTTAACAATTTATTTGTGTGATACAGCTGCTAATAAGTATTTGAACACCTGAGAAAATGAATGTTAATATTTGGTACAGTAGCCTTTGTTTGCTATTACAGAGGTCAAACGTTTCCTGTAGTTTTTCACCAGGTTTGCACACACTGCAGGAGGGATCTTGGCCCACTCCTCCACACAGATCTTCTCTAGATCAGTCAGGTTTCTGGGCTGTCGCTGAGAAACACGGAGTTTGAGCTCCCTCCAAAGATTTTCGATTGGGTTCAGGTCTGGAGACTGGCTGGGCCATGCTAGAACCTTGATATGCTTCTTACGGAGCCACTCCTTGGTTTTCCTGGCTGTGTGCTTCGGGTCGTTGTCGTGTTGGAAGACCCAGCCACGACCCATCTTCAATGCTCTGACAGAGGGAAGGAGGTTGTTCCCCAAAATCTCACAATACACGGCCCCAGTCATCCTCTCTTTAATGCAGTGCACTCGTCCTGTCCCATGTGCAGAAAAACACCCCCAAAGCATGATGCTACCACCCCCATGCTTCACAGTAGGGATGGTGTTCTTCGGATTGTACTCTTCATTCTTCTTCCTCCAAACACGCTTATTGGAATTATGACCAAAAAGTTCTATTTTGGTCTCATCTGACCATAAAACTTTCTCCCATGACTCCTCTGTATCATCCAAATGGTCATATGCAAACTTAAGACGGGCCTTGACATGTGCTGGTTTAAGCAGGGGAACCTTTCGTGCCATGCATGATTTCACATCATGACGTCTTAGTGTATTACCTACAGTAACCTTGGAAACGGTGGTCCCAGCTCTTTTCAGGTCATTGACCAAGTCCTGTCGTGTAGTTCTGGGCTGATTCCTCACCTTTCTTAGAATCATTGAGACCCCACGAGGTGATATCTTGCATGGGGCTCCACTCCGATTGAGATTGACCGTCATGTTTAGCTTCTTCCATTTTCTAATGATAGCTCCAACAGTGGACCTTTTTTCACCAAGCTGCTTGGTAATTGCTCCGTAGCCCTTTCCAGCCTTGTGGAGGTGTACAATTTTGTCTCTGGTGTCTTTGGACAGCTCTTTGGTCTTCGCCATGTTACAAGTTAAAGTCTTACTGATTGTATGGGGTGGACAGGTGTCTTTATGCAGCTAACGACCTCAAACAGGTGCATCTGATTCAGGATGATACATGGAGTGCAGGTGGACTTCTAATGGGCAGACTAACAGGTCTTTCAGGGTCAGAATTCTAGATGATACACAGGTGTTCAAATACTTATTTGCAGCTGTATCACACAAATAAATTGTTAAAAAATCATGCATTGTGATTTCTGGATTTTTCTTTTTAGTTTATCTCTCTCACAGTGGACATGCACCTACGATGAAAATTTCAGACCCCTCCATGATTTCTAAGTGGGAGAAATAGCAAAATAGCAGGGTGTTCAAATACTTATTTTCTTCACTGTAACATAACGCATGTCCTGTGTTGAAATGAACACATATGTGTTGCATACAGAATTTTCTAAATATCGATTTTCATGATTGGGGAAAAATCTGATACCGATATCAAATTTTGATACTGATATCGGGCCAAACTTCCCTAATTATATATTCATACATTTTCTATAAATATCCCAGTTGAAGTTGGCTGAGAGGTAAACCCTGGACTGGTCGCCAGTCAATTGTAGGTCACATATAGACAAAAAAATGGATCCCACTATGGATAATTTAGAGTCCGGAGGAGGCCGGAGTACCCGGAGAAAACCCACGCACAATATTCCACATGATGTTAAATTATTATACTGGTAAATTGTGATAATCTCCAGTACATGCGCCAGAATTAATAAATCAAGATTTAAAGGTCTATTCATTCATAGATTACATTAAATTGAGTATTGCCTAAAAACCTCAACCAAAACAGCATTTAGAAAAAAAATGTCTGTCCAATGAAAATGTATTTACCAGCTGTGTAATACTGTTCACCAATCGAAAGCCTAAAAAAATTAGCAACCGAGCAATTAAAACAATGCATCAAGTGGAGGATGTGAATACAAATTAATTAGTAGTAGAAGTACCTGTTGTCTTTCCCAGGATACATCTGCGTGTACTCCACTCGGTATTTCTTGGCAAAAAGCATGAAGGCATTCATTGGACGCTTGCATTTTGTAGGTGTGGCACCGCCGGCGCTCCCTGAGGCATGGCTCCTGCCCGACTTCCCACCTGACGACTGCAAGGAGCTGTAGCGCTCCAGTTTGTCGCAGTCCGGGCTGATGGCACCCCCGCTGGACAGGGAAGTCCTGCGCTGACGGGCCATGCTGCTGAGGACGTACACGGCGGAGGAATCCAGCGGGGTAAAGTCGTAACTGCAATGGAAAAAACACAAATTCTCACAATTGTCGTTTATGTAAGATTCGATACAGGCGTCACGGTTCTATATGCATGTGGATCCTCCACCATCCTCAGATCTGGTGTTTGGAACCGCTTTGGATTTAATGTCAAGTATAACCCTGACGGCACGGGCATAATGGACAAAAAAAAAAAACAGTACGTCACACAATGCTAAACTTTCAGAGTTTCAGAACCTGCTACATCCACTTGAGCCCAGTTACAAGATTCCTTCATGCACCTATTCATTCACCAATACTGTTGTTTTTGTTTTTAAGTGGGCCTTTCATTGAAGTTATTTTTGTTTTCACATGCAGCTAAGTACTAGTAGCACACCAGCAGATGTGTGAGAGGGGTAGCTCCATTAGAGATTACATTTAAGGACCTGTTTTTTGTTTAATCTGCTGCTGAATGTACCAGATGATGTGTATGGTATAGCTTTGAATTTGTAATTATTTATTTCTTTGGAATATCTACTCTGCTGCTAAGAATGCACCACAATTACAATAAAATGCTAATTAAAAAGGGCAAAGTCATTTATTTTTTGCATTGAACCAAACCATGAATTCTGTGTATTGTTGCACAACATTTTAGGTATTCATTAAATATGATTAATGTTATTGTGCTTGTGGTTTGCATGGAACACAAAATATCATACAGTGTATAGACGTACCTTCTAAATGTATCAAAAACGACCGAATCGTCACATTTAATTGCATCTGGGTGGTTTGGTGGCAGGCATGTGTCGCCTAGCTGCATCTCATAGCAAGGGATACCATGATGCACCACGGTAAGGCTCGGATAAAAGGAGGACCACCCTGAGAACACACACGGCAAGAAAAATAAGGAAGGTTTGTGCATGACGCCATTTTTTTCATTGAAGGAGTTACGTCCAAACCTTTATTTCTGACAAAAAAGGGGTGATCCAGTCTGCATTCAGCTGTTAACAGGCCATCATAGGGGGAGCCGGGGTCAAAGGTCAGTTTCAGAACCGCCTGGCCGAATGACAGAGTCTCTTCATGGCTTATCAACTTCAACCCCTCTGAACCAAATCTCTAAAAATGTGGAAAAAGATAAATCAAGAGATGCAAATCAAACATCATAGTCTGTAGATTGCTGCCATCTTGTGGCCGTTCACTAATACAAAAACATCTAAACTAAAGTCGTCAACTACCTTGAGTGAGGAGGAGGTGGAGGACGGCATCATACTCTCATCATCTGAATCTTCATCGGAATCCCCCAGTTCGTCAGCCTCCTGCCACTCAACATTTGGACCACGATGGAAGCGAAGACGAGTTCCTATATTGGGGCACATGCACCATCATTTAAGTCACAGGACAGTTGAACGGCAAATTGTTAAAACTTTTGACATAATTCTCAGGGTCCCACAGTAAAGTATCGGAAGTGTGTTGTCCAAAATTTTGCCTTGATGCTGGAATTTACACCGTTTAAAAGTACTTTTCACAAGTCCTACTGCAGTAGTGCTTACACTTTTTCAGCCTGCAAGCTACTTTTAAATTGATCAAGTCCCAAATACCTCTTGTATATTTACCAGGGTGTGAAAAAGTGCTCAGATCATCAAACAAATTTAAATATTAGTCAATGACAACACAACTAAACACAAAATACATGTTTTAAATATTTTTTTTTATTATTAAGGGAGAAAAAATCCATACCTACATGGCCCTGTATGAAAAAGGGCTTGCCCACTAAACCTAATAACTGGTTGGGCCGCTGTGGAGGAATTTTGGCCACTCATCTTTGCTGAATGTTTATAATTCATCCACAGTGCAGGGTTTTTAAGGTCATGCCACAGCATCTCATAGGATACAGGTCAGACCCAACATCCACCAGTATGAGCCTGGAGTTTGGTTTTCAGAGGGAAGATTTATACGTCTATACGTTTGTTGTTACGTTTATTCGTAACAACACTATCATAAGTATGGGCTAACAATGCAGTCGCATTTCAACTGCAACATCATGCTATGCTATTTACTTACAGATACCGACACACATAAACACGCTCATAGGCCATGTTACTCCTAAAACATGACTACAAAGTTGATTTTGAATAATGTGGGACTTTTTTAGACTGCTAATAAAACATATTGAACATTTTAGTTGAAGACATCCTTGTACCAACCTTTGAGGAAGCAGTGCCAGGCTGTGGAGGGCCACGAGTGAGACCAGGCCATGTCTTCATCGTCGGAAAAGGACGAGGACATGGAGAAAACTCCAGACTCTGACTCGCTACTGGCCTGTTGGTACATACCAAAAGTAAAGACAAATGAAAGCTTTCGGCGACATGATGGATATAGAGCGGGGTATCCAAAAGTGTACTACATAACCGCTTTTTCTGTTTGCCTGTGCTAATCACGCTGATATTAACTACTAAGAAACAAACAAAAAGTGTCATACATTAACACAATGGCTGTTTATAGTATATAGCTTATGATGATTTTGACCTATTCTGTATGTAGCCTTGTACAACCCCGAGTTAGATAAACATAAGCACATGAGTGGATGAAGCTTTACCCTGACACGTCTGCGCTCCCTGAGGTGACCTCTAGAGGGGTTGGGTGCGCTGCTGGCTAAAGGAGGACGGGCATAGGAATGTAAACTGTTGCTGTTGCCAAAAATGTGGACTGGAGATGATCTGGAAATAAAAAGAAAAAACAGGCATGAAATTGAACATGGTATGGTAAATGAAATGATATATATTGGTTAATATACAGGTCAGTACAGGTCATTTTTTTTCCTTTTAATTGTGGTAATTGTTTTAATTCTGTAAAGCACTTTGTGTTGCATGTCTTTGCAGTGCTATAGAAATAAAGTTGATTCGATTATGTAAATAGAACATTGTTGCCGTTTTTTGGAGGTTTTTTTCAAGGCTTTATAGTCGAAATAGGTGTGTACCATTACATAACTAGGGGTGTGATACTGCTATTCTGTGTGTATGCTACCGGACTTGCCTCCACCCACTGACAAAGAGACTGAAATTTATGCAGTGATGTGCAGCTATAGCTGCGGCTGCAGTGATTTATGCATTTTTATTTATCGTGTGACTAATTAATTTCTTATTGTCGTAGTGTCCACAAGACAGTTTCTTTTTCTGAAACAGAAATCATGAACATTGGTCTGTAGTCCGTAAGTTCTTGTAGCTTATCAGATCATGCAGGCACCATCATACATAAAGTTGTGAGTGTGTCTTAACATGACGAACATGAACCTCTTATGTGGTGCATCTTTCAGCAGTGGGCTCTGAGGACTGGTGGCAATGTTTGCCAGCTCGGCAAGCCAGTTGGTGTTGGTCTCCTGGTGAGACACTCCGGCTCCAACCTGGAGCAACAGCCCCGGGGACCTCTGATCCTCTTCCACCGCCTGAAGCTCTGGCATGTCATCTGCGGAGATGGCAACAGTAATTGAGTGGCATGGAAACTTTCGCTTTTTATGTGACTTATTTTACCATAATCCATGTGGCAGCTGGGTGAGGAGGGCAGGTCTTCATTACACTTGAGGGGGTCGTACATCTCATCCATATTCTTTGTGGCTTGTGTGGTGATTACTCTATACTTGGTTACACACACTCCATTGTCATCGCCTGCCAAGTTAGCTGGTTGTAGTCAAAACAAACACACAAAATTAGAGACCATGAGACAACTTTTCCCGCATGACTGTATTTATTTGTTTGTGAAATCTAACTCTTCTATTCTTGACCCACTGCACACAAAACAGTGAAAATGTGTTAAAACTTGAACCCCTAAACCACAGTATGGAAAGCAGGAAGTGAACAAATGTAACAGTTACTGATTGTAAAAGTACCAGATTGAGGGGTAGGATTTAATAAGCTTTGCTTCTTCCTACTCCTTTTGGACATGTGGAACTGTGAACTGATTATGGGATGTACTCAATTGTAATCTGATGCATGTTCAAATGAAATAAAACTATTACCATTACCATTAATGGCGCTGTAATTAAACACCCAATTTTGATCCCATAAGTCAGATAACTTGACATTTCTCACACAACTCTACCAAACATCCACTGTAATGTTTGGGTGTTTAGCCAAATCACCACACAATTTGGTACACACTGGGGAGGGGCGGCTACTATTGGCCTTTAAATCATTGACCATCTGTCCAATGTTTATACAACATTGAGGGTATCTGTATTACATGAGGGGGTCAAAACTAATGTGATTTTAGTGTAATACAAGGCTTGCTACACTTTTACAGCAATAATGATCACTTTTTATGGATACTAACAGAGAAATTGTGGCGCGATTGTAGTTTACAGTACAGTAAAACTAATCATCATAATGGGAGCTGTTTCTGTTATTTTGGTTAACTTTGCGACAACATGAGGGGGGGGAAATATGACCAGTGCCATTTGACGCCACTGAAAACATCAATAACAACTCGTGTTCTTTTAATACTTAGGAAAGCGCTAAATGTCAGGGATGTCCAAAGGACAGCCCGGGGCCATTTGCAGCCCATCATTTTTATTGACCTGCAGTACATTGTAGAATTAAAAAAAACAAATTCTAAAAATTTGGGAGATCAGGAAGACCTGCGTTCGAATCTCCGCTTGGCATCTCTGTGTGGAGTGTCCACCCCCTCCTCAGGTTAGGACAAGTGTGATGCATTATGTTTCATGTGAATACAAATATGTATTCATATTTATGCATGAATATCTCTCTGAGAGAGTTAATATTATCTTTGCAAAGGCAAAAAATGTTGATTCATTTTTTGTATTGACATTGCTTTGTGTAAGTGTATCTACAAAGGTATCTACAAAATCTGTAAAATCTGATTAAAGTGATATGTGACATATTTAACAAATATTTTATTAAGTTGCAGTAATCCAATAAAAACACCATGCAACACCTTCTTTTCGAGCCACTCAAACGCAAGTCTGTGGGTTTCTTCATTGTCTTGGTTTTCATTCCATTACTTATTTAGTGTTTAGACATCTAGCGATTAAAATTACATTGAACGCGTTAAACAAATATTTTATTCAGTTACAGTGTCTCAGTAAATATCATGCAATCCTTTGTCTTCTCCATTAACGCTACAAAGCCCAACCTTGGCTCTGGTCACGTGACCCTCTGCGTGTAGGCCTTGTTTATAAACTTCTACGGACTCCGCGCATGCGCATGTGAGCTCATTCATTCTCAACTGCGCAGCTTTTAAGCAAAAGTGGCGTTGAAAATACATTGTTGTGCAAATTTTCGATATTACATAACCATGAATAAAATGGTTCGCTTTTAAAACAACTGTTTGTCACGTTCAGGGATAAAAATTTAATTGGACTTGAATGCTGTCGACCGTCAACTCTATCCACCTTGTTGTGTTCTAACGCGCGATTAACTGCACCAGGACGACGCTAATTCACCCAAAACATAAATTTATCGTCGAAAGTAATGCTGTGTAAATGTAATATTTGTCGCCCCTCGTCGAACATCAGCAATGTCCTCGGCTCAATCTTTTCCAGGCTTTCACTGTAAACAAAAGAATGTCAACAAGTTGAGGCATGACGCAACCTCTCCGTCCTGTTCGAAATGAATGACATCGATCACCGTGGTCATCTTCAAAGCACACTGACACACACATTAAACACGGTGGGAAGAGAATTATAATCGATTGGACGACTTTTATTGCCAAATTGAACTGGTGTCAGATTATGTTTAGCAGCAAAACAACAGGCGCCACAAACGAAAAAAAACATAACCGAACCATTCGACGGTAAATAACCGCTTGACAACCCCATCAAAACATCTCAGTGGGTGTACAAACACGATGTCTACACATTTCCCACGCTAAAAATCACTTTCAAAATGTATCTCTTCTGGGGAAAAAAGTATTACAAAACACTCACTTACCAGACCTGTCGCCATCGAGAAACTCTCTGGCATTCACTCGAGGGGCTGGGAGGGAAGGTTCTCAAAGGACGCTTTCTATTGGATAGTGACAATGTCAATAAGACCAATGAAGACATTATATTGGCTATTGCTTTTGAGAAAAACATGAAGGGCGGGGCAGAGTTTGTTGATCGTCGTCTCATTGGATAAAAGTCCACGCCTGTTACCACCCAGGAACAGCTGATTGGCAATAACATGAACAATGCATTGTTATTTTCTTTATCTGTGCAACATGGGAATTACATGTTACTGCTGACACAAGTAGTGCATAATACTGTAATACATAGAGTACAATATATAATTATTATTAACTCCTCATAATAAGTATTATTAGTATGGTATTATTAACTCCACATACTGACATGCTAAGTTTGTACAACCTCCATATCAGTATGTGGTGTAAAATTATGGAACTGATTGAGCAGTCTAAGAAAAAGTACAAGCGATTGTTTGTTTTTTGTGTGTTTACCAGGTATATGGAAGAAAGCTAAATGCTGAGAACCACAGCGCATAATTGAACAAAAACCACAGTGTCTGATACCATTTATCCTAAATCCATTCATTTATTATTATTCAATAAAAATCAGGGTGTCAGGGATGTACTGTGTAGGTGCTGTGTACTGTGTTAGTTTTGCTTACTTTGCTTGTTAGCTAGCAGCCTTACTAGTTCAACTACATTTCTCGGTTGAGTGATCGTAACATTGCTGCTTTACACATCAAATGTCTTGTCAGTAATGAAGGGATTTTACTGATCAATCATTGCCTACACAGAAGCTACACTTCATTGCATTTCTATATTATTATTATTATACATACTACATTAATATATGCAGCAGACTTTCTGCTGCTTGGAGTGGTAACCATGGGAATGACAGACGCTCCTTCACATGACATTCCGTACCAGTCCTGCTGCAGCAGTAAAGTTGACAGAGAAGAGAGAGAAGTGTAGAGCGACTTCATGTTGTCAATGTTGACAATGCCTGAATGAAAGTTGGAGGTGCAACAACTGAAGATTAAAGGGGACCTATTATATGATTTTACCACTTGTTTGACCTGTAAATGTAGTTAGAATGTTGTATTCTTGTGTTAAACAATGTCAACGTTTCAGAAGTCAGCCCTAAAAGAAGTTTGGGCTGGCTCAAAATGGAGTGGTTAAACTGTTCATTTGTGATGTCACAGAGGGACAGATTTCCTTATATGGTTCAATCACAGCAGTGTAGGCCTGGAGGGGGGTCATGGGTGGATACATTAAAACGGACAGTTTGGGCAGGAAGTACAAATCAAAGGAAATACAGATTAGTGCAGATTCTGCCAAAGCTAAAACGTTTTTAATCAAAATTGAGTGGAAGCTGCCTTGCTAGGTTGTGCTTAAACATAATAGGAATGAACTACTGTGTCATTGTGGCATAAATAGTTAAGTACACAGCTGCAAGTTTATCACAGTAAAAGTATCACAGTGTATTTGTAATACAGGCACGTCAAATTACCCAGACTCCTTTTTAAAAAAAGTTAATGATTCAATAAATAAATAAACAGGCAAAGATTTCAACCACCCCAGTGGTACACCAAAAGTTATCCCCCGGGCCCCAGGGTTCAGTACTGGGACCAAAGCTGTTCAATCCATGCACAAACAACATCTGCATAGCCACGGAAGACCTGAAGTTAATATTATTTGCAGATGATGCAGCTGCCTTGTACTCGGGGTGAAATGAACAGGAGTTAATGAAAATGATCACAAGAGACATGAACAAATGTAATTCAAAGCCAGACTATCCTTGAACTTAAGGAAAACCAAAATAGATGGCAAAATGTGCTGGAAATCACACATTAACCCTCCTGTTATGTTCATTTGTCAGTAACAGCAAAGATGTCAATTTGGTCAATTTGCCGGTGCATGTTTGATGTGTTAGTGCAGTTGTGATGTGTTATATATCACTATATTGACATTTACTATGGTACATTATGTCATTATTTGGTCATATTGTCTCGTACTTCAGTATGTGATACTGATTACAAAAAAATAAATAAATTATATCAAAAAGGCAGGAAATGAACAAATGTAACAGTTACTGATTGTAAAAGTACCAGATGGAGGGATATGATTTATGTCATCATATTGTGCTTTGTGCAAATGAATTTCGCACATTTTGCAGCTTATCTTGACATCATCAGATGACCTGCAGACCTCTTTCTCATCCTTTTCCCTCCTGCAGCAACCTAGAAACAAGAGGACTGTGATGACATTACTATGGTGTCTTTTTTCCTGGATTTCATTCACTGTGGCTGCAGCGGCTGGGGTCCTGGGCTGGAGTTGGCTCCACTGGATGTGCGGTGTCACAAGCACCCATTTATGACACACTGCAGTCAGGAAAGATCTCAATCAAGATGACAAATGCATTGTAAGGTGATCGATCATGTTATGAAAGATGACCAATGTCCAGCGACGTCATTCGCTTGGTGCTGTAGGACCCTGTCACTTTGTCCAAACTGATTACATTAATTAAGGCAAGCAGAATATGTTATAATGGGTAAATTTGACCATTAACTTAAAAGGAGGCATATGCATATACAATGTAAAGCGGCAAGAAATATCCTAATATTGACTAAAGCAACACTTATGGATCAACAATCACTCTATCCTTTTCACTGTTCTCTGGTGTTACCATATCTGACTTCCCTCCGCACAATAAGGGGAAACCACTGATTGTTGCTCCAAAAAAAGATCAGTCAAGATAATCCATAATATGGATTATACAGAACACACAAATCCCTTCTTCATAAAATGTCAAATATTAAAATTCACAAATTTGGTACAATTCAAGCCTGTCAAAACAAATAGGCTATCCAATAACTTATGCATGTTGAATTGTGGTAGTGTAAACGTGATGTTCTTGAACGTAGCCTTGTTAAACTTAACTGAACAAAATTCATTCATTCATTCATTTTCTACCGCTTTTCCTCACAAGGGTCGCGGGGGTGCTGGAGCCTATCCCAGCTGTCTTTGGTACACCCTGGACTGGTCGCCAGCCAGTCACAGGGCACACATAGACAAACAACCATTCACACTCACATTCATACCTATGGACAATTTGGAGTCACCAATTAACCTAGCATGTTTTTGGAATGTGGGAGGAAACCGGAGTACCCGGAGAAAACCCAAGCATGCACGGCGAGAACATGCAAACTCCACACAGAGATGGCCGAGGGTGGAACTGAACCTTGGCTACCTAGCTGTGAGGTCTGTGCGCTAACCACTCGACCGCCGTGCCGCCACTGAACAAAATGTTACCATTTATTTATTTTTTCTTGATATATGTTATACTTTATTTAATGACATGAATATGAACAGGAATGAATTTGACTGCATGTTAAATACAAAAGTGTTTATTGACATGAAAAATGAAACATACAGTAACTTACTATGGACTAGTATAATGACTTTGCCAAAAAAAAAAAAAAAAAAATACCAGCGCTACCTACACAAGGGAGTGTAAAATCATGATTTTCAAATTGGATTGAAGATTGTTTTTTTGTTGTAGCATTAAACCACAAAGACCTATTAATCGTTCATTGTATTTCATGGTGTAGTTTCCTCTTGAAAATCAACATTATTCCCAAAAAACAGTTGGCAGAGGTAGATTTCCATAATCATTAAATAAGCTTCAGTGACACAAGATGCTTTTATTTTGCACATAAATCCATGAAATATCAGCATATGTGTCAGAAAATGTCCAAGACTGTTGTGTTGATGCCATTGTTCAATGTGAGGGGCCTTGTGCACTGTGAGTGCTCGCCCCAGGGGCCAAACAATCAGATCCTGCTTTGCTCAGAGCACAAGCGGAGACATTTTCTGCAGAGAATGACAACACAAATGCTCACAATGCTCTTTGCTTATGACCGTTCCTAGCTGAGAAGAACATTGCTGAGCTGCAGCAACCTCCCAACATCCGACCTGCCTCTTTTCGAACCTGTTTTGAAGACATCAAGCTAGCCGTGTGGTAGATTCCGGAAGAACCCTTCCAGTAGTGCATGAAAAGTGGCACACAAAAAAAGTCTGACCAAGTGTGTTAGACTCCAGAGGGATAACTTCGAATCGGAAAAATTTGTAGTGTTGATGTTTTGTGACACCAGTCCTGGAACTTTTCTGACACATGTGGAACATTGCTTATAATGACCATAGTGGGGCAACTTAATGACTCGGAGCTGATCCTAAATACTGACTTCAAATTGTACAACACTGTGTTTGTATGGTCTTAAAAAACGATCCGCTATCTGGCTGAAGTTTTTTTTGCAAAAAGCATAGTAGTAGGCAAACAGCCACACGCACGTTTAACACAGAAATGTATGGATGTAAAAAAATGTTGCGGTACCTGCATGTCTACATTCTCTGTGACAACGACAGTGTGAGGGACGTTCTTCAAACACAGAAATTGAGAAATAGTCCCCCCACGTCCAGTATTTTACCTCATGTTTTTATCGAGTGCCGGGGCGTGTGTTCAATACACAAACAAATGTCTACACGTAGGGACACGCAAATGGGAGGATGCTAATGGAAAAACGAGCTTCAAGCAACTTTGGCGTATGTTACTTTACTTCAAACACTCTGCGGCAAACTGTTAAGTCTCATCATGATCATCTTGTAAGAAAAGCTGTGTTAAATGGCTATGTCGCGGGAGGGGGGACAACAAGTGGTGGTCCTTCTTCATGCAAATTGCTGCTCAATCTCAGTGCTACTTCCAAACAGGGTCAGCAGTTGCTCCTCATAGTTTGCAATGTTCCTTTTCATGATATCCATGCATGGGCCCAGCAGCCGCTCAAAGGCTTGAACATCCATCACTGGAAAACACAACAATCCAAGACAAGACATGTACGAGAAAGTCATACAACTGCCATTATTCATCATAAAGGCAAATACAAAGTGTTTTAATCCGATATAAAACACTCAGAATGTCAATAATATACAATTATAATGGAAACACTTCACTTGAACACCCTGCCCTGAGGTTGTTTAATGTTGTTTAAGCTTCATTTTGTGCCACACGCCAACTCAACAAACATTAAAAGGTACTGCATTTTTTAAATTATATTTAGTCATTAACCAGGGTTAACTTTCTTTTTTACACTTGCGTGACAAGTAACAATATTAAAAGCAAGATTTTCACGAGTGGTTAACTCATTTTTACACTGCATTATGGATATTAGCCTCTTTCGTTAAATATTCATTTTGAAATTCAGGATAAATGATATCAGAGAATATAGTTTTCATTAAATAATAATAAATGAATTCAGGATAAATGATATCAGACATTGGTTTTAATTAAATAATAATGAATGAATGATAAAGGATATCAGACACTGCTTTTCATTAAATAATACACAGATTAATTCTAGTTAAATGACAACTTTCTGCCTCTTCCATATATCAAAAATAAAATTTCTGCACATAAATGTCACATATATATATGATACTCAATTAATATCAGGGTTTAAAATTCAGGAATTTCACAGTATTATGTTTGTTTTTATTTTTTTATTCCATTTTATGAACACCCGGAATTTACCCCAGAAAACATTTATTTGTACATTATAGTACTTTAACATTAGTTGTTAGTTTTTTAAATTGGTTATTGTGAGGCTTGTTGCGTCCATTTCCACGGAAAAACGACAGTATTTGTATCAGTATACTTATACAGTTGATCTAATAACATTAATGCCATTATACAGTATATACATTTTATATTTTAATGGAATGAGGTGTGCTACAACATTACAGTGAAGCCATTTCAAGCGTACCGTTTTAGAAGCTAAAACAATTAACGCTCACGATATATGGTCCAACACTTACCCAAGCATTTGACACTTCCCACAGCGTAGGCGGAAGCAGCTCTGGGCTTGTTCGTGACAAGCGCCAGTTCCCCGAAATACTGGCCTCTGGAGCATGTAGCGATTTCCACTTCCTCTTCATCCGGCTCATTTTTCATCTGTAAAAAAGGAAACACACACACACACACACATGCACACACACACACACACACTATTGTATAAGACACCAACCAAGTCACTGTGTGAGTAAAACGTCAGTAACTCTTACCCTGCTCCTCTTTATGGTGATCCTAACATGGCCAGATTCCACAATGTAGAAACAATCTGCCAATTCTCCCTGTTATTTAAGCCAAGTCATATTTTAAAATCTACTCTATAGTATACATTTCTTTAAGTATACTGTATGTCACCTGTGCAATAATCTGCTGCGAGTCATAGTAGACTTTGGTGGATATGACATCCACGACCTTCATTCTCTCTGAGAGCTGTAGATGAAGAAAAAGACAAGATTGACAATAGCTTGATGTGTCATTGCATACCGCGGGCTCAAATAATACTGACCTCCAGTGATGTAAGCAAGGGTAGTGTTTCAATGAACGCCTCGTACAGCTTCCTCTTCTTGGCGTTGTTTTTGACGATGATCCTCCTGAACGTCAAACGATCCTGTGAGAGGGAAAACATGCTTCAGTCATATTTATAACTTTCATTCATTCATTGATTTTCTACTGCTTGTCCTCACAAGGGTCGGTGGGTGCTGGAGCCTATTCCAGCTTTCTCTGGGCAAGAGGCGGTGTACACTAGTCGCCAGCCAATCACAGGTCACATACAGACAAACAACCATTCACACTCACACCTATGGACAATTTGGAGTCGCCAATTAACCTAGCATGTTTTTGGAATGTGGGAGGAAACCGGAATACCCGGAGAAAACCCATGCATGCACGGGGAGAAAATACAAATACAAACTCCACATAGAGATGGCCGAAGGGGAATCAAACTCGGGTCTCCGAGCTGTGTGGCCTGCGTACACTCAACAGTACAGCCCATATTTATAACTTCATTCATTCATTCATTTTCTACCGCTTTTTCCTCACGAGGGTCGCGGGGGTGCTGGAGCCTATCCCAGCTGTCTTCAGGCAAGAGGCGGGGTACACCCTGGACTGGTCGCCAGCCAATCACAGGGCACATATAGACAAACAACCATTCGCACTCACATTCATACCTATGGACAATTTGAAGTCACCAATTAGCCTAGCATGTTTTTAGAATGTGGGAGGAAACCGGAGTACCCGGAGAAAACCCACGCATGCACGGGGAGAACATGCAAACTCCACACAGAGATGGCCGAGGGTGGAATTGAACCCTGGTTATTTATAACTTTCTCCATATAATATTTTTGTGTTTGTATGTTTGCATACAACTTCCTGTCTGGAGTTTATATATAATGTATGATGATAAACAACTACAATGTATCCCACAAGGCATAATTAAATCACATATCATCATTACATTGACATGTACTCCGGTTTCCTCCCACATTCCAAAAACATGCTAGGTTAATTGGTGACTCCAAATTGTCCATAGGTATGAATGTGAGTGTGAATGGTTGTTTGTCTATATGTGCCCTGTGATTGGCTGGCGACCAGTCCAGGGTGTACCCCGCCTCTTGCCCTAAGACAGCTGGGATAGGTCGCACACCCGAGTGAGGATAAGCAGCATAATGAATGGATCTTTTTCTTGATGGTGGACTTACGAGGCACCACAGGGCTCCAGGCAAGGTGGCGATGATGGTGGCAGCCCTCGGAGTGTTGTACATCAGCGCCAATTCCCCAAAGCTGCCTCGGTTGTCGTAGCAGCCCACCAGCTTCTCTGCTCCGTCCACATTGACAAAAATGCTGAAGGTCCCACTGAAACGAGTACAGAAAGGTGATAAATTGATTAGTGGAGTGTACATGTAGTTGATGATATTTTCAAATGCAATACCGTGAATAAGATCACCTTTCAATAACATAGAAGTTGTCCCCATCATCATCTTGGTCAATTATGTGTTCTCCATCTGTGCAGAACTTCTCAAACATGGCATCCAACACCTGAGACATCTCTTCCTGTGTGGATCAACACAACATTAAAGAGTTAGGCTGTTGTTTTAGATGGCAGTATCATTTACAATAACTCATACATGACGCATTGTAATTGCTTACGCACAGGATCCAAATTCTTGAATAGAAGAATGTCCCTGCACGCTTCCTGTAGTCTCTGCCTTTGCTCATCTGTTTTGGGGTAGGTGACCTGCACATTCACGTTGTATTATTTTAATGCAGCAGTGTCAAAGCGAAAGCGTGAGAAAGCCGAGCAATCATGCATGTCAAAATGTTTTACGTTGTGCAATTTTTTGGGTACTGTGGGTGGAATTTGGACAAATGACTGTTGTTGCCAGGCAGAGGTTTCACTCCACTGCATCTTAACGACTGTCGTTTGCACCACCAAAGAGTGAAACCAGTCTTGGTTGGGGATGAACCTCAACCTCAGTTTAGAGCTGTCCTATCTAATGTTTGAGCATGAAATATAAAGCCTGCTTGGATGAGAGGCAAAAGGTCTTGTAACAGTCCAGTTGTGCCACACATTTAAGGCAAAGTTGCAGCACTCAGGACAAACACAACTGTGATGTGGCCCACAGTTTGATCTCCCTGCTTCAATAGGGCCAAAAAAAACAAACAAACAGCAATTCATATGCAAAAATGTAAACAAAATATGTGTTGTTACACATGTGGATGAACAGGAAAAAAAAACAAAAATGTATATAGATATTAACAAATAAACACAGTAAAATAAATACTAAAGTAGATTTTTTTAAACAGCAAAGAAAACAGAAAAAATAATTAAATTTAATGAAACAATAAAATAAAAAAAAATGTTTGATGACAGCACATGACATTATATATATATATATATATATTTTTTTTCAATTTTTTCTCTGAAAAGAGATTTTGGCTTAGAATTCACACCAGATGCTGTTCCTGATGCAACCCTGGATGGGAATCAAAGCTGTGACCTCTGTCATGCAAAGCAGACGCCATCACCAGGGATATCGTACAATTCAACTTTATTCATTCATTCATTCATTCATTCATTTTCTACCGCTTTTTCTTCACGAGGGTCGCGGGGGGTGTTGGAGCCTATCCCAGCTGTCTTCGGGCGAGAGGCGGGGTACACCCTGAACTGGTCGCCAGCCAATCACAGGGCACATATAGACAAACAACCATTCACACTCACATTCATACCTATGGACAATTTGGAGTCACCAATTAACCTAGCATGTTCTTGGAATGTGGGAGGAAACCGGAGTACCCGGAGAAAACCCACGCATGCACGGGGAGAACATGCAAACTCCACACAGAGATGGCCGAGGGTGGAATTGAACCCTGGTCTCCTAGCTGTGAGGTCTGCGCGCTAACCACTTGCCCGCTGTGCCGCCCAATTCAACTTTAATTAATTAAAAATAAAAATAAATACAAAAGGCCATATTTTGAGTGAGGTAGTTTACTACTGCAGTCAAATGTCGTCACATTAATAAGACTAAAATAAAATATAAAAATATAAAATATTCCTATTTATAGCATAGAAAAGCATTGCATATTGAAGCATGCTTACCCTTGGCTCTTTATCCTCCTCATCTTCATCAGGGTTGAAGGCTTCAGCACACACTGTAACACAAAAAGCAGCATGTCAGTCACCGACATGACAAGACTCCAAGTTCAGCTAAAACACTTTCACTTTCATCCATCCTGAAGACAAATTCTTAGCCTAGCTTTTCCACCAATTCATTATCTAAACAACAAGACAGAGACAAAGTAGAAATACAATAGGTCATGTGCTTTGGACAGTGAGCAAAGACAGACGGAAAAAGACTGATATGATGATGTCAAATATCATTTATATGTATATAATAATAATAATGCTGACACAGTCCAGGCAGCAACACTGAAACTCACCTGATGCTCGCCTGATGAATCTATTTATTACCGGCGCTAGAAAAAAAAAACATAAAAGCACATTAAAGTCCATCTTTATGTAGGTTATCAAGACTGAGCATGCGTTTAAAGCAACAGAAAAAGCATGTTGACCTCATTTGGAATATTCAGTCTGAATGAGGACATCTTCTTTGAAGTGTCTCCTACTTGAATTACATTTAAATAACAATAAAATAACAGTGTGCATGGAAAATTCATTAGGGACACCTGCGTAAGCCAAATACATCCTGTGCAGGAAACCTGCCTTTAGAATGATAACACTCTGATAATTGTGGTTTGCAGTGGTGTACAACTGCAGTGCATCATACTGAGATGTGTTTTTAATATTTTGATACTTTTATTTATGTGACCAAAGCATCAGGAGCAGCTTTTAGCAATATGTAGTGCATCTGCATAGGAAAAATGTTGTAGAGGGCCCCGTTAAGCTTTTCCCACTTGCCTGACCTATAAATGTTGTATTCTCATGTTAAATGATGCCAGACCTTCAGATAATGAGGTTTGCGCATTTGGAAGTGAGCCCTAAATAGTTAGGGATGGCTCTGAATGCTCAGTTTCAGAGAGTTGTTGCTAACATCCCTTATAAGGAAGCCGGGCTTCCTTATATGACATTGTATTATATGACATTCATTGTTTTGTGAATATGGAAGAACATGGCTTTCCAACGTTACTTGGTCATGTTGAAGAGTCAGAAGCGCAAGCTCTTTTTTTTCTTTTTACTTCCTTATTTTTCTCTTTTTTTCCTCTTTTCTTTCTCTTTTACCCTCTTTTTCTCTCTCTCTCTTTTCCTTCTTTTCCTTTTCTTTTTTATCAAAATGCCAATATTTAAAGAAATGCTCCAAATGTTTGATAGACACGAAATATTGTGAGAAAATACATGTCACAAACGCCAATTATGCAACTTTACAGAGTGAAAGATGTCATTTTAAAGGACTTTTTTTCATATCAAAATGCCAATGTTTAAATAAATGCTCCAAATGTTTGACAGACAGAACATATTACCTGTGGAAATTTTTTTTATATGTCAACTTTATGCTGCGGGCTGCATGGTGTAGAGTGGTTTGCGCGCAGGCCACACAGCTAGGAGACCCGAGTTGCATGTTCTCCCCATGCAATGCGTCCGGTTTCTCCCACATTCCAAAAACATGCTAGGTTAATTAGCGACTCCAAATTGTCCATAGGTATGAATGTGAGTGTGAATGGTTGTTAGTCTATATGTGCCCTGTGATTGGCTGGCTCGCCCGAAGACAGCTGGGCTAGGCTCCAGCACCCCTTGCGACCCTTGCGAGAATAAGCGGCAAAAAATGAATGAATGAATATACCGAATCAAGTCTGTCATCTCCTTCAAATAGCTTCTGTTTACTATGCTTCAACAGAGAGGTGTCACCCTGATGATGTCATCATTCCACATGAATCACGTCTGGGGTACTTTTAGCCCTCATAGACTCAATCTTTACAGTGCGCAAGCTCTAAGTGACATTTTATCAGTGTCCTAACTGTGTTTATTTTGTGCAAATAAGCGGTTGTCTGTGTAGCAATATAGAGTGTGCATACAAAAGCGGGGTGTAAATTACAAGCTCACCGATGTCTGGAGTTTTTTTTTTGGTCTACCCATGTTTTTTAAACACGGGTAGTCCTGTAAAAAAAACATATGAAGAACACAGTTCTACTACCGATGTTTTAGAAAACCTACATTGCTACTCTTTGAGTTCATACACAGTAAGTCAGAGGTCTCCAGCCAGTAGCTCCTAACCACTTTTCAATTAGCTCTCCAAATGGTTATTCATTTATTATCAACTCCTATTCTGACAAAATTAGAAATTGGGGTTCGGCAGTACTCTGGAACCCAGTAGTCATATTCCAGCTGCAATAGGTGCAGATTCTGGAAAATCTAGAAAGCTTTCTGTGCAGGTCAGTGTGTATAGCTGCTCTATAGGAATCCACAACTCAATACAAAGGGCCGGAAAATGAACATATGAGGTCCCAATTGAAACTGATTTGTAATGCATCACTTGCACAGTACAGTTCATTAGCTCAAACGCTAACATCCAAAGGCTAAAAAAACACAAACATCAGGATTATTTGAAAGAATAAAAAAAAAATAGTACTACATGAGCGACACATGCACATTGTTAGGCGATCCACTGAATGACTATTTTGACTGTATCATCTTTGATAACCAATGCATTAGGAACAGCTATATACTCTAAGAAAGGTACCTTGAAACAAATATCTCCTGACAGCTCTAATAATGGACCTCATTGGATTGTGCAAGTGTACATATTGCTACTGCCAGTGTGCATTAGATGGCTGATCTTAACCACTAACACTAAAAATATGAAAAACACAAACATTGGTGGTATTTTCATGCAAAATAATAGCATAGTTAGCTTCATTATTGCATGCAGTATGCCCTTTTCCTGCAAGCCACCATTGGGGTGCATTGTCAGCTATCGTTGCTATATGCTACTCCTCCTCTTAATGACACAAATATGATCTAAATACACCACATTTGTATATTTCACGTTCGTTTGCATTTGTTTTGCAGCTTTGTTGTTAAATATTACTAAAGAAAATGCATGCAATGGAGGCCCTCACATGCCGCAGGCCTTGCTGCAGGATGATAGGCCATCTCTGATCAAATATGAGGTCATTCTGAGGATTTGTTGGGTTTTATTTTAATGCCTCCATTATAGTGCATCCGTGGATGTGAATGCGAAGTGCAGCATCCACATCTGCTTCATTGCTACATGCATTACATCCACATCGATCGCCCCCCCAACATTCTTTGAGAACGTTGGTCTTTTACCTTCAAAATCCTCGTCGTCGTCATCGTCGTCCTCCTCGCCGTTCTCCGAGTCAATCTGCATGGCCTCGTCGAGGAAATTGACGGCTTTCCCGGCTCTGGCGTTGGAGTGTGGCTCATTGCCGAACGAGGCCCCGGTGCTCTCCCTGTCCTTGAGTCGGGTGAAGTACTGCAAGGCGAACTCGAGCAGGTCTCCGGGCTGGTTCCTCAGCACTTCCACGGTAAAGCTCTGCAACAGCTCCGTCAGTCCCTCGGGGATTTCTATACTCATTCCTGTGATCAAGTCGCTCTACGGGGCGGAGGTACCAAAGCGGCGGCGAAATTTGTGCAGAAAGAGGCGGGGGGGATGGGAGATTGGATGGTGGCTCAACAATTATTAAAATCACAACATGGAAATATGGAGGAAAAAGGAAAAGCGTTCGATGGGATGTCAGCAAGCCATCAAAGGATGCTCTTGAAAATGGCTCTTTGGTCCAAGCATCTTCTCTTGCTGCTGCTGCTGCTGATGGCTATAGAGGAAAACCCACGCATGTGACCCAGGTTACCATGGCAACCACCCATCCAATGATTGCGTAGGAACGGCAGCAGCAAAAAAACGGCACTCCCGTCACCTAACGCAAATGTATAGCTTTAGAAAACCTACAATTTATGGTAACGCGTTATAGTGTAGCCTACAAAGGGTACACTTTAAGTGGTTTTTAAATCTGTTGCGACATCCTAAAGTAGAAGCCCCTGCCCCCAATAAAATCCAATACCAAGTGTGTCCACTAGAGGGAAATATACCAGTCGCAGGATTGTTCCACACGACAGGAAAGCACACTGATGTAAATTTTATATATTATCAAATGCTGACGTCTCAACATTTAAAAAAATATTAAATGCATTTAACAAGTCGTTTTTGTGGGTGTCAATGATATAAAAATTAAAAAAAAAGCACAACATCAGCGATCCTTTTTCAAGGAAACACATTTATTCAATCAAGAGACAGGATCCATCAATAGGTCACTTAAATATTAACAAATTTACAGTCGTGAGGAATGTAATAAAAAAATACAAAAAAAACAAAGCTCTCCTGATAAAAAACCCCGCCCAGATAACACCACAGAGGGGAGCTAGAACAACTTCTCGTCTTCGTTATTGTTCCACACGCTCTTCAATTGGACATTTCACAGTTCGTCTTTTTCTGTGTTCGCCTATGAGAAGAGAGAAGACTCATGAAGCCACAAAAGTATAAAATTCAACATATTAATGAGTGTGCCAGAATAGGGTTCTCACCGTTTCATCCTCATCTTCATCAGCATCATCAACTTCATCTCCCTCAGCATCGTCATCTGCTGACTCTTCAGGTTCCTCCTCTGGTTCTTCTTCAACCTGCACAAAATACAGCCGCAAAATTAAACATACTGTCCCGATGCCTTTGCCCAGACAGCGTGCATATTACAACAAAAATTGTCACATCACTTGCCTCCTCATCCAGAGGGATGTTCATGCTGAGTCGCAGCATGCGTTCTATCCTGTCTCCATATGCTTTGGTGTCAGCTAGCTGGTAGCCCGAACGTAGGGTGGCCGTCTCAAAGAGGACAGTGGCCAGGTCAGTGGCCGTCTGGTCCTCAGGGTCATCCTTAAGACACCAAAAACAAAAAATAAAGTTGGAAATTCATATTTCAAGTGAAGGCATATTATGTCATTGAAGTCGCCTTTACATGTCTCTACAGCCTCTTTATAGGCACCAAACATGACAAATCCATCTCCCTCAGTCCACTATCAAGAAAAAAAAAAAAGGCACTCAAATGGTCACCATTCAAGTTTTGGCTTTTTACAAAAGGTCATGAAGGAAAAACCATCCTCAAATGATCTTAAATATGATCTGTACCAAGCCTGACGAACCCAGCAAATATATCCGCCCCTACTTCTAAAGACATCTTCACCACAGAGATAAATGCATACCATACAATTCCTAGAGAGTTTCATGCAAGAACAATATCATTCACCTCCACTTTAAGAGACGCTCAAAAGGGGTGTTTTATATTTGGGGTAGGCTTTGCTACACATTTTAAAACAAGTCTGGAACTCTGTCCTATACCGGCATGGGAGCTGTAGATCTTGTTTTTCCTTCAGCAAATGTGTTAACCTCACATGTTAAAATCAGTGTAATGTTAGCATTGTAGCTCACATAGCTAGTATCTTGAGCATTGGTGTATGTTTTTATAAAATAACATCAGGCTCCTTGGAGCCAGACACTGGCGTCAAGGGTGTGCAACACGTTTTTGGAGAACACTTTCAATACACCATTGTGGATAAGATTACTTGTTACTCACATTGATTCGTTTGAGCATCTGCTTGATGAGTGGGTGTTTGGGATTGATTTCTAACGTTTTCTTCTGGCTGGCGTAGTAGCTGAAAGAGGTGTGACATTGTTAGTTGCTGTCTGACCACTTTTTAGGGTCTAAAAAGATACCAAAAAAAACCTCACTTTGTGGAAATATCTTTTCCGGTCTGGTAAGCCTGTGCCTTCATGATCCGCTCCATGTTGCCTGACCAACCGTACTGACTGGCTACCAAGGCGCATGGAGAGTTTGTGAGCCTCTGGGAGAGCACGGCCTTTTCAACCTGCCCCAAAGAAAGGTGAAATCAACAATCAAAGCTCTCGTGCTGGATAATAAATTTATTTACCTTGTCCTTGAGCGCCTTGTCCTTGAGCCATGTGGTCAGAGGCTCGTATTCTTTCTCCTGAGCCTCACGCTTCTCTTTGGCTTTGTCACTCTCGTCAAATTTGACGCCCTCCTTGGCCACATTCTGGAAGCGCTTGCCATCGAACTCCGGTAGAGCCTGGATGCAGTACTCATCCACTGGCTCTGTCAGGTAGATCACTTCATAGCCTTTCTTCAGCAGCCTCTCAACAAAGGGAGATGCCTCAGCCTGCGTGAACAAATTCAGATGATCATTCCTTGGTTGTTTGTTGCCAAATTACTGTATTTTGTATAGGAGCATCCCCTCACCTCCTTCCTGTTGGTGCCGGCCATGAAGTAGATCTTGTCCTGCTTCTCCTTCATGCGCTCTACATACTGCTCCAGACTGGCCAGCACTGTGTCACTGTTGGAGGTCTGGAAACGGAGCAGCTTGGCCAGGCGTGTCCTGTTGGAGTGGTCCTCAATGACGCCGAGCTTGATGTTTGTGCCAAACTCCTTCCAGAATTTGTCATTGTACTGCTCCTCAGCGATCTTCTTGATCATGTCTAATGTCTTGCGCACCAGCTTCTTACGGATAACCTGATCAAAGACGAAGACTATTAGCTGCCTGTACCCTTATTACATGGCACAATATTCTGCACATTTTAGGAGTCACTGTCCACAGCTCATGTTTCATGTTCATATCCCCCCTAATTTAGTGAGATCTAAGGTTTAGAACAGGAATATATATAAAAAGGTATTATATATTATTTTAACAAAACAAGCCCCACAGTTTATTTACAAATTTTGTCATTTTAAATAATTGCTGTGATAGCCGGTTTCCAAAAGCTCACTTTTGTGGATGAAATGCCCCAAAATCCATATTTAATATGCTCAACGACTACGTTATCTGTTGTCACGATGGCCAATGATGAGAGACTATCCCCTACTGAAGTCCGTCTACCAACAGTTAATAAATTAGTACATATATGGCAACTTCACCTTCAGCAGTTTGTGCTGCTGTAGAGTCTCTCGGGACACATTTAGGGGAAGATCATCAGAATCAACCTGATAATTAAAAAGAGTCATTGGTGAAATGAAAAGGCCAACTCCACTCAGCAGCATTAAGCATTAATGATGACTCACCACCCCCTTGACAAAGTTGAGGTACTTGGGCATCATGTCGTTAAAGTCATCGGTGATGAAAACTCTCCTGACAAAGAGCTGGAACAAGAAGACATTTTAGATGCAGAACTAAATAATAATGTTCTAATTGTTTCAGGCGCTGACCTTGATGTAGTCGTTCTTCTTGGAGCCGTACTCGTCAAAGAGTCCGCGGGGAGCAGACGTGGGCACGAACAGAATGGACTTGAACGTGACCTCGCCCTCAGCAGTGAAGTGGATGTGTGCCAGAGGGTCGTCACTATCCTGTCAGAGCACATTTTTTTTTAAAACCACCGAGCCCACAACATTAGGAAAGCACTGAATATGTGTGTATTGGATCTCAGTAGATTGCTTAAGTCTTGTTAGGTGTCTCACCTTGGAAAAAGTCTTATAGAAAGCCTTGTACTCATCCTCCTCAACCTCCTTAGCTGGTCTCTGCCAGATGGGCTTGATATCGTTCATCAGCTCCCAGTCCCACACGGTCTTCTCAACCTTAGTATTACAAAAAACCCCACCAGATTACAGCCAATAGCGGCAAGTATTATAATTTCACAAAGTTGTGGATAATTACATGCATTATTTCCACACCTTTTTGGTCTTGGGCTTGTCTTTGTCCTCTTCTTCCTCCTCTTCTACCTCAGCCTCATCTTCTGCAGCCTCTTTCTCTGGTTCCTCTGTTGCCTCTGCATCCTCCTCAATGGGCTCCTCTACGGTCTCAGTCTGTCATGTATAAAATGGAACAGAATTTAATGTGCATACAAATACACTTACATGTAATATACCCACAGTGATTTAAAGATGTAATTTACACTGGGTCCAAGTTACTTATGATTTGTCAGAGCGGTTCAGACCCTTAAATCACTGAACGTGTTCTATTTATATGAATTTTGTTGAGCTCACTTTACAAGAACCAGCAACTACCGTAACTTCCTGAACACCACATTTAGAGAGTGCGAAGTCGCATTATTTGTTAATAAAAAGTTTGTCCAGTTATTTTATTTCCATTGTACTTAAAATTATAAAACTCTTGTCTTGTTCTCATGGACCCAATCTCATGTTTCGTCTCATGGCATTCCTGATTGTCACCTCATTAACGAGGCCAAGTCGCCGTGTGCTACAGCATATACATTGGAAAGCTAATTCATTACGATATTGATTTTTAGTTCCACTCCTAGTATGTATAGAGTAAGTCGGTCATTACCTTGCTGGCCCAAACATAGATAGGGAAGTTGATGAACTGTGAATACTTCTTGACCAGGTTCTTGATGGTCTCCAGCTCCAAGTAGTCTGAAGCCTCCTCTTTCATTACCAGTCTGCAAGATTAATAAAAAAAAGTTATCAAACAGCATTGGGTGAAGGGAAAGCAGTGTTACAACATACGTGATGGTGGTGCCCCTGCCCAGCGTATCCCCACGGGGGTCCTCGATGACTGAGAACTGGTTGGAGTCTGACTCCCAGATGTGCTGGGTACCGTTGTTGTGTTTAGATGTCACGATGACCTTGTCTGCCACCAAGAAAGCCGAGTAGAAGCCCACGCCAAACTGTCCGATCAGCTCCGAGGTGGACTGATCCTCCGACTGCATCTCAGTCATCTTGTTCAGGAACTCGCTGGTGCCTGACTTGGCGATGGTGCCCAAGTTCCTCACTAGCTCGTCTTTGGTCATGCCAATGCCTGTGTCCGTAATGTGGAGCATATTCTTCTCCTTGTCGGACTTGGGGAAAACAAAATGGGTTTAAAAATGAACACCAGTGGGAAGTCAGAACAAGTATCAACATTGTGCATACTTTGATTTTGATGGTCAGCTCTTCGTTGGAAGCCATTGCATCTTCATTGGTGAGTGACAACAGGCGGATCTTATCCAGGGCATCAGATGCGTTGGAAATCAGCTCCCTGAGGAAAATCTGAAGCGAAAAGTGAGCATTTAGTGAGTGACTAGCATTGACCCCCCCGCCATATAACAACCCCGCTTACCTCCTTATTCTTATACAGGGAGTTAATGATCAGCTTCATCATGCGGTTGACTTCAGCTTGAAATACATGCTTCTCTGACTTTTCCCTGAGTTCCTTAATCTGGGCTGCATTCAATCCATCCAGCTGGATAGCTTCCTCCTCTCTGAGGGTAATAAACAAATTATTCACAGGTGAGACAACACACACAACCAACCAATCATGTGAATGCAAATGAAGACGCTAAGATCCAGCTTGGTCAGCTGAACACAGTTTCATGAACATGACAGTCTCAGCACAAGCTTGGTCATCTTAACCTTGTTTATAAAAGGACCAAAGTGACACTAACCTTTGAACCACCTCATCATCTGTTTTTGAGCCATCCCTGCTTTTACCCAGGTCCTCGTCCACTGTGCCGTCCACGTCAAGCTCATCCTCAGCTTGCACTGCAGCTACAATTCATTAAAGTGTTTAATTGTACAAGTGAATACTTAGTTTTGTCAACTTTATGGCTATAGTTACACTGACAATGGCATGTATGTAACAAACCTGGACTTGACACTTAATTCAAATTCATGCCTTTAGGAGATTTCCAGATAGATAATGGGGTATATCACATCAGAAACTTCCAGAAAGCCAAATGGGTATAACATTTACATCGTAAACGCTCCACTCAGATTCATAATGGCGGAAAAGAGACAAGAAAATCTATCCTAATGTTAAATCAAGCAAGTTTTAAGTAAATTAGCAGACAAATGAGCAGACAACGACACATCAATGCAGTCAAATCTAGCTTAGCGGCTAACCACACCAAGTTCCTGTATGTGAATCCTACATTGACAAGGCAAAGCCACTCACCGAAGGTCAACAGTGCGACTAACAGACCGACAACCCACGCCCGCTTCATTTTGAGATTTTTTTAGCTGGATTGTGAGTGCGAAGCACCTCAGAGCCCAAAAACGTAAATCGGTGCACGTTTGCACTGTCTTTGGCGAAAGAGAGACTACAATGAACCGCCCTCAGCGAGGCAACCCCACTCTAATAAATCTGCATTCAGCGACCAATGGCGGCGCACCACGCACTAGCTTGGACCAATCAGACCAGATATTACGCTACACTGTTGACCAATCAGCGTCGTCTACATATGTCGATACCCTAAAATCGTGGCTTGCCACCATTGGTCAAGAAGGAATATTCAGCGCATCACTTCCCTAAAATTACACATCAATTTAAAACAGTAGAAAAAATGCTATCAAGTTGTAGGTTTGATTTTATGACGCAACAGGTGGTTCAAAGACATGTAATACACTTTATTACTAATACAATTGTTTTTTTCTCTGTAAATATATGTGAAATTATATAGAAAGCTCAACTAGCTATCTAAAATTCTCCAATATTCATTCACAAAATACAGTCTCGAGTTGAGCACATCTGCTCTGCATTACATGCATTTCACCACAAGATGTCACTATTGTCTCAAGAGGTGGTTATGTGCTGTATTCGTTACATATACCTATATATTATGTTATACACGTATACTTACACGTTATTTACAGAACTGTACTACTTTGTTATCAGGTGACAGGGAAGGGATGTTGCGATACTGTACTCCAGTGGCTGAATGAATTACAAAATGTTAATGTGAATATGATCACTATCAAGATTCTTAATAATACATGAAAAACACATACATTATTATTAAAGTTGTTTCCAAGTGCATAATGCAAACACACCTCCAAACAGTGAATACTGGGTTTTAAGTCCATAACTAATGCATAGACCATAGTGCCATAAAGGGAATGGTAATGGTTTAATTTTATTTGAACATGCATCAAAGGAATACATCACATAATTGAGTTCACAGTTCCACATGTAAGCTTTGCATGGACTACCCCCATCCATTTCACATATATTACAGTACATTTATTCACTTCCTCGATTCCGTCTGTGATTTTTAAATACATAAGGAAGTCATAAGATAGTGTTTTCAGAGGGCGTTGCAAAACTATTCCTTTGTGATGTCACAGAGGAACAGGCTTCCTTATGAGCGTGGCTATGAACGTTGCTGGCAATGGCTCGTAAAAAGTGTTTCTTTGGGTGTATGGGATAGCCACATTTGTTTACAATTCCTAAAGATGCCATCATCAGGCACAAGTGGTTGGAGTTCCTGATGCCCTACCAACAAAAGAAATGCATTTTAATATGTCGATGGCATTTCACACTGGACTGTTTCATGAATATGGGCCAGTATACGGCTGGACGAGGCGACACACTTGCTGAAGCCTGACGCCTTTACAACGTTACTTGGTCGTGTGGAAGAGTCAGAAGAGCAGACAGTAAGCAACAGTTTACCAGTGTCCTAACTGTGTTTATTTTGTGTATTTTGTGCTAATACTGTGCCTCTCGCCCAAAGTCATCTGGGATAGGCTCCAGCAAACCCCGCGACCCTTATGAGGATTAGTGGCATAGAATGGATGGATGGATGGAATATGCACCATCAGTGCACACACCCACATGCTCATTTGAAATTGCTAACATGGCAGGACATACCCGGATAATCCAAGCTGAAAATAAATAATAGTTTGTAAGGTCAGGTTTTGAGAAAATGCCTCATTAGCACTGATAACTAGATATGCACCCTTTATGCTGGCTTTATGCCGGGATTGGAACATACAATATAATGCACCCCTGTTGTTACCTTTTCAGGACAAAATGCAGACAACAACTGGTGAAGGTGTCTCTATATGGACATACATTTTTGAAAACTTGACTTGTGTGGATGTTGTTGGAGTCGGTGTAATTTTTTTGTGTGTGTCTGTTGTGTCTTGAAATTTCCGATAATCTGCCTGTCAAAAGCTTCACTATTTTACATCAACACAAAAACATCACAGTCTGTGAGATCTGTAACCTGGAAGAGTTTGCAGCTGGAATGGGCAGATTACACATTTTCCAACATACTTGGTGTAGTTAAAATGAAGATGTTTGACCATCTTATGCCTTCTTAATGTATTATTTTGTAAAGACATTTGTTCATATTTCTCCTCTCTTGCAGAAAAGTATTGTATTACATTTTGGAGTAATAGGTAATTGTTAGTTTCATGCATTATTTTAGCTGCTGTTATTTTAGCAGCTGTTTAGCTGTATAAAATTGCTTTTATACTGTAGTTATTACCCCATATTGCTACACAATAAATTATTGTAAAACCAGAGAACAATAAAGAGTGTGGAGTGATATATACAAGTGGTTATGTGTTCAGTGAGTAACATTGAATATATTATTCACTGCAGTGTTCTAATCTTGACATACTGTAAATGTCACGTTTAACACCTTCTCCATTTTCTCTCATTTAATGTGTAATATTCTTGTATTTTAGTATTCTATACTAAAATAATTATCTTTAAATAAAAACACACAAAATTATTATTTTTTGTAAATACTGCCGGTATGCTCGTAACCGGAAGCGAGTCGCTGATTGGCTGTGGGCTTCCCACACGGAAGTGACGTCAAAGCAACGTTGATGGTATTGACAGTGGGAGATTGTCATCTTCGTCTGTCAACGAGCTTGAGTTTCAGCAATCATGGCGGCCTTGTCAGCGCATTTGACGTGTCTCCTTACCCATAGGGCCTCTCTTCAGAAAACCACGCGGCTTTGTTGTCACGTCCTCAAAGCTTCCCACCACAGGGCTTGTGTATGGAAACGGAATTTTGGCGCGGTGTACGGTGGACTTGGTGAACTGTTATCACGACAAGCTAGCTCTCAGCTGAGGACCACCTACTCATCTTCGTCAACCAAGTCCAACAGCTCTTCAGAGAGCTTGTGGTCTCTTTATAATGAGACCAAAAAACACACTGAAGGTATGACGATTTGAAAGTTCTCTATTTGTGTTTGTGTCATTCATTATTTTTAAACTCTTGTTTCCAACTGCACTAAATCATATCGAGAGCTGTTGGTAATGTTTTGGTTACCTTATTTAGCTACACGGCAAAGGTAAACACACATGATAGGTAAAGCCTATAGTCACGGCTGCATTCTCATATGCTGTTTATGTATGTTATTAACTTATTTCTCTTTTCTCCTTTGTATTGTATTCATAACTCATTAACCATACAGTGTTGCAGCAGCAGTTGACAATTCATACAAATATTTTTATATACCATATTGACACAAACATTGTCCCCCCCACAAAAAATAGGCAGGTCAAGTTTGAGTGATTTTTTTTAACATCCCTCTATTCTGACTATTCTCTTTATCTATCCTCTATCCTACTGTCTACTACCATTAATCTGACCGGTTGAGGCAGAAGGCCGCCCCACAGACCTCGGTTTCTTTCCTTTTCTTTCCTCTTTGTGCTGGTTCATGTCAGGGTTCACTTGGTTTCCTGCAAAGTGCCCTGAGATAACTTGTATTGACTTGACTCAATTGCCTTGACAACCACAATATAAAAAATCCAAACATTATTGATATTTCTCTCCTCTCAGATGCCATCCCGTCCATCACAAGCACCTCTGTCGACCCCAACACCATTTTCGCCAACAATGAGATGAGCCTCAGGGACATTGAGATCTATGGCTTCGACTATGACTACACTTTGGCTTTCTACTCCAGTCACCTCCACACCCTCATCTTCAACATAGCACGGGACATCCTCATCACTAAGCACAGGGTGTGTGTGTCCTTTCTAAAACCATTGCTTCTTTGTTTTTAAATCATGCATTATTGATTTTCTGTATGGTTTTAATTATTTCACCTAACATCAGCATCTAACATTAACATTGCATCATGCAGTTTGACTACAGTTGGCTAAATTTGTAATTTCCGATTTATTTTCTTCAATCAAGTATCCAGAGGGCATAAAGAATTATGAGTATATCCCTGACTTTGCTGTGAGGGGACTTCACTATGATGTCCAGAAAGTAAGAACTCTTATTTTTTACACTTAATATTTAGCCAGAAAAGACTCATTGAGATGAATAACCTCAATCTTTTCCAACGGAGCACCATCCCTTTAGTGAACACTGACATTGTTGTGATAGGCACTGCTGATGAAGATTGATGCATTCCACTACATCCAGCTGGGAACCGTGTACAGGTATCAGCAATATGCACGCTCAGGTTAAGCTCGCTTCTGAAAAATTGTTAAAAGGCCCTAAATTTATTTACATTCCCAACTGACTCTTTCAATGATTATCACTGTTGGAAAGTTAAATGTCTCATATTTTAAGTCAAGGTTTTATGAAAAAGAAATGTATATAATAATTTAAATATTAATTAAATGGAAAAATTGCCCCGATTGGCTGGCGACCGGTCCAGGGTGTACCCCGCCTCTCGCCCCAAGACAGCTGGGATAGGCTCCAGCACCCCCGTGACCCTCGTGAGGAAAAAGCGGTAGAAAATGAATGAATGAATGGCTGGCGACCAGTCCAGGGTGTACTCCACCCCTTGCCAAAGTCAGCTGGGATAGGCTCCAGCATACCCTCACTACCATAATGAGGATAAGCAGCATAGAAAATGGATGAGATGGAGAAATTGGATGCAGTATAATACAAAATTGTTTTTTTTCCTTATCTATGTTATTATGAAACAGAATTTATTTTTTTTTATTAAAATGGGATCTGTTATGCTTTTCCCACTTTTCTGACCTATGAATGTAGTTAGAATGTTGAACAACAATGTTCTCATCTTCTCTGGAAAACAAACTCCAGGCTTGTACCAAATTCGAGTTTGTATTTTGTGCTTTTAATGTGACGTTGTTGGAAGCCACTTTTCTGAGACCTTTGTTTAGTGTAGTCAGAGTGTAACCTGCAGACCTTTTATTGTGAAGGCCAATGGTGTTATGAGTAGTTGTCATTTCTTCATGTTAGTATTTATAGTTTGGATTTTTTTTACTTACCCTGTAGGCCCAGTTCTGATTGGATTTTGGTGAAGAGGTTAGTTGCTGGGGCCACTTGAGTAAAGAGTTTGGCTCCTCAACACAATGCATTTTCAAAAGAGTAATACATTTGTATCACAAAAATGCCTCCTCAAAAATAATCAGACCTCACAAGTGGCTCGGCTACTTTCATTACTTTCTCTGCGTTTTTGCCTGACCTTTTGTGTGTGTCATAAAGAATGCTGCGCCACTCGTATCTTCAACCCGCTGGGGAACATGTACAGAAATAAGATCTTCATCACAGACGCAAAATGGACTGGCGAAAGTGCATTGATAGGAACAGAGAGAACGCTGAGGGATTTGTGAGGTTTGATTTTTTTGAGGAGGCATTTTTGTGCTGCAAATATATTGCTCTTTTGAATGTGTATTGTTTTGACAAGCCAAACT
The DNA here is from genome assembly GCF_037039965.1 of Doryrhamphus excisus. Classification (NCBI taxonomy): domain Eukaryota; kingdom Metazoa; phylum Chordata; class Actinopteri; order Syngnathiformes; family Syngnathidae; genus Doryrhamphus; species Doryrhamphus excisus. Next base: position 11,967,917 of record NC_136357.1, on the reverse strand, counting down.
CTTTACTTAAAGTGGACCTATTATGCTCAGTTTCCGACCCTTTGAATTGAGTTGTGGACTGCTATAGAGCAGCTACACTCAATAAACTGCACAAAAAACTTTCTAGATCTTCCAGAATCTACACCTATTCCAGCCAAAACGGCTAATAATGATATATAATATATTTAATAATAATACTAATTTATTCCACACCCACTCAGTTGTGATTGGTCACACTACCAAACTACTACTGCAACTAATTTTTTTAATTGGAATTCGCAAGTGGATTACATTTCGCATTGTGTAATTAATACTCACGTTCTGCAAAATCCTAAGGGGTCTTCATGCAGTTCCCGACGAGGAAGTCATTGCCATGTATGAAGGCTGCCATGTCCCCCTTGAAATTATGAGTGACTTTTATGGCAAGGTGAGATCACTCCCACACCGATTGCATAGCTTGTGCAGACATAAAACGTTTGAATCAGCAGGTATTCTTTTCTCTACTGCAGAGTTCTCACGGCCACAGCATGAAACAGTTCATGGACATCTTCTCCATGCCTGAGATGACCCTCTTGTCATGCGTCAACGACTTCTTCATGAAGCACAACATCGACTATGAGCCGGTGCACCTCTACAAAGATGTGAAGGTGAACTATCTTCACTTTGGTCAAATGTGCTGATATGATTGAGCCAGCGTGTGTTGACGCATACCAAACAAACTCATTCACACAACACTTGTTCCAGCTGTCTCCCTAATTTTAGCTGTTTGAGACCAATGTCTAATTATAACTCGGCATGCATTCCTTTGGACATCTGTGACTGTGCCCTCATGGCTGTCAGAAACCAACACTGTGTTCATCCATCGAGGAGGGCTGCTCTTTTTTCTGTGTGACACTAAATCATCTTTGATGGATTGCTGTCATTAAAAGCTCTCACACATACGCATACACACAAAACTAAAAAAACAGACAGTGCTTCAATAGCACCGCTCATGACTTTTCAAGGACACATTTTTGATAGTTTCTTTATCCTAACTTATCCCTAACCAAATTGTTTTTAAGTACGTACCATGCTAAGTATTGGGACGCGCTTCATCAATCAAGTCGTGTCGTTCTTAATTATTCATTAGTTGTATGCTTCCATCTTTGCTTGGATTAGTTTGGTGTGGACTGACTTGAGAGCCCTGGTCTCTGGCCCTTTCTCAGTGACCTCTGACCCAGTAGAGTAGCCACACCATATTTTCACTGTTGGTGTGAATTTCAACTGTCTAATACTTTTGTCGGGCGGCACGGCGGTCGAGTGGTTAGCGCGGAGACCTCACAGCTAGGAGACCAGGGTTCAATTCCACCCTTGGCCATCTCTGTGTGGAGTTTGCATGTTTTCCCCGTGCATGTGTGGGTTTTCTCCGGGTACTCCGGTGTCCTCCCACATTCCAAATTGTAGGCTCCAGCACCCTCGTGAGGAAAAGCGGTAGAAAATGAATGAATGAATGAATGAATAATACTTTTGTCTGTATAGTTTATCCCCACATATGTGTTATTCAGCTTTTGCAACCCTGCAACCTTTTAAATTTCATTTAAAAAGATAATATTTATATTAGTATTAAATTTTTTTACCAGATTAATCAGAAATTAACTCATTAAATTTCAGCCATTTTTCAAACAAACATCCCGTTACCGTCCATTTTTATGATCAATAGAATATTGTGTTCTTGGGCCATATCGACATGATATTCACCAAAACAAAGATTAGACTCTCATCTTCAGAAAAAGTTTGTTTCCACCCTTTTCCGTTCTTATGTACTCAGCAGTAGAACATAGGTAAGCTTCAGCAAAAAAAAGGGATTTTTTTTGTGAAAAGATACATTTCAAGCATAACTTTAACTTGGACACATATTGAGCCAAAATGTCTGAACAACTCTGCCACAACATAAACACCAAAAAATTGTAGTTTTACATGAAAATATATATTTTTGCAAATATAACACCATGAACATGACAATTTTTACATTTGCAACTGAAATGTGAAAATTATGGGTGTGCGCACTAGGGGTGCTCCGATCGATCGGCCACAGATCGGTATCGGCTGATATGAGTGGAAAAAGGACGGTATTGATATAAGCCAATACTTGCTTTAAAACGCCGATCCCCTCATATACATGTGTTCAAATTTCCCTTCAATGTGGAACCTCCTTCATGCAACAGGGGTCCAAGTCTTTTCACTTCACGGTTGCTGCATAGCACTCTTTAACAAGGCAAAGATGCAGGCAAGACAGGATGGGATTATGTAGGTCAGTAATAATTTATAAATATGTGATAATAAAGTAATAACTACAATAATGAAAAAATAACTTGCAGCTAGGTGAACACAAACTAAGATATGATCATAAATTGTTACTGCACTTACAGAGCAGGCAAGCAGTGTGGATTATGTAGACGTGGCTTAGCGTACCACCTTTTCCAACAGCTAACTGCCACGATCCAGCGGACTGCAGAGCAGCGGAGCCATGTACCACCGCTAACCACTTTAGAAGGAGATGGGGCGGCCCCACAACAGACATAAGCGCGTTTGTAGCGCTAGCATGATGACCAGGCTAAAGGCTAGGCCGTGAATCCGATTCCACCCATGACATTATCATTCATTAGTGGTGAGTACCTATACATTTTATCATTTAAAATGCGTTTAGTAAATGTGTGAGGCATATTGTGCTTTTATGCATCTAGCTTATTAAAACTTCCTCTAAAACGAGGTTCTAGAGCTGAATCGAATCTAATAATAAAGTCACTTTCCTTGCAAATGTTGATAAGAAATTGGACGAGAACATCAGTGTCAAGCAAGTGGATCTTATAGGGGCGAGTGAGCCTGCGTAGCATACCGTGGTGCAATCCAGGCTTCATTAGTCTCAAAAATAAATATTTTAATTGCCATCTCTATTACTCATTGCATTTATTTGCCTAGCGGGGCTCTACTGTCTACAGTATCTCCCATAACTTAGTAAACCCCTCACGTTTCATTGACCGCTTTATTATTATCTTGTCAATACTACAATACCATAGAAATAAAACTTGGATATACTTTAGAGTAGTTGGTAGTCGCTTTAATATCTACTGAGCATGTTTTTATTTTCTAAATATCCTCATTTACTGCAATTAAAATGCTTTAAAGTAAAGGGTGTAATGCTTTTGCAAGATACTGTGTCTGTTATGGTTGCTCCTAAATGAGCAATGCTGGTGAAGAAAATCTCTTCATACCTTTTGGGACTATATATTATAATAACTTTCAAGGAGCTGTCTTTCATAGTCAGCTTTTTTCCATTTGTAATTTGTATTCACACATGTACTTTCGAGTGTCGCTTATGCAGCTGAATGCTAAACACAACACCACCTTTGTTATGATGTCTCTGTAATTTTTCCTCACAGGAAGCCATCAGAGATGTTCACGTCAAGGGTATCATGTACCGAGCGGTGGAGGCCGATATTGGTAATTTTCCTCTTATTTTCTTTTTTAAACAAAACATTGCATACTAAAGAGATTCAGGCACATCTGAGCCCAGACATTGGTATAAAAAACATACCTTGTTGTTATTATTAGTTGAGTTAATAATCTGTTTATTGTGTTCCAGGCAAATACATTTGCTACGGTGAGCAGAGCCAAGCTGTTCTGAAGAAGTTGTCAGAGCACGGGAAGAAGATGTTCCTCATCACAAACAGCCCCTTTGACTTTGTGTAAGTCAACAAAGTAACATACTTAAGGCTGTAATTAACACAATTAACCTAATCAGGATAGCTTGTTTTCATGACAGTGTAAACCAGTGTTGAACACAACACAGAGCAGGACTGTAGCTTGAAACTTGCATGTCAAAGGATGGTGCCAATAAAGGTGTCTCCACAGTCTACAGTAACCTGAATGAGATGAGAATACGCCAGACTAGACTTGAACAGCTTTAATATCAGCAGGTAGGGCTGAACCCGAATACAAAAGGCTCAAGAGCCTGCATACTTCTTTCTGGCTCCCTCATACTTATCTGTCTTATTGACTGTTTATGTTCCTACCAGCTCACAGCTCCTTTTAACTACGCCCCGGTCTACATTTTAATGTCAGGGTGATAGGGCCTTCGCTATTTGTTTGTTATTTTGTTGTATTGTTTTTATTGTTTATTATTAGTGTCATTACTCTACTACTCCGTTTTTACTTTTAGCTGTACAACATTATTATGCATGTGTGCTTTTGTGTTTTATTGGCTGCTGTACAGCACTTACAGCACTGTACAGTTAACTGTTGGAAATGTGCTATGTAAATAAATTTGACCTTGACCTTGGCTCTCAGGATTGTCGAAAGACCGCTGTGTTTGGAGTGTAGGTTTCTAGACGGCGCATAGGGTACAACTAGGTCAACCAAATAGGAAGATGCCAATCCATGTAATGTTTTGTAGGCAAGTAACAGAACCTTAAAGTTGGATCTTAAATGAACTGGAAGCCAGTGTAAGTTGGCTAGTACTGGAGAAATATGGTCAAATTTACGCGTCCTGGTGAGTCGGGTGGAATAAGTCGTGCTGTGGCATTTTGTACTGACTGTGGGCTTTTCAAACTTTGGAAGACCAGAAAGCAGCACATCACAGTAATCAATGCGTGGCGTGACAAATGCAAGTGGATAGAATAGGCCATATTTCAGCGATGTTGAGAATATGAAAACATACTGTTTTGGTAACATTCTTAATGTGCTTATGAATGGATAGAGTCAAATCAAATATCACACCAAGACTCACTGGGGTCCTTAAACAGGCAACTCTGTTTAGCTGGGCCAATCAGCATCTCAGTTTCGTCAGGGTTTAAGAGTAAAAAGTGACAAGACATCCATTGTCTGATATCAATGAGACACGCCTCAAGATCTACTTCCCGAATTCGCCACTGACCCAGGCCTGTTGAACTTTTCGTCAGTTTGCATGTCCCATTGGGATTAAGTATAAAGGGCATTATGCAGCCATAACAAGTAACAAACTTATTATTTCCCCCCCTCAGGGATCGAGGAATGAACTACATTGTAGGGAGGGACTGGAGGGACCTGTTTGATGTTGTGATAGTTCAGGCTGACAAGCCCAGTTTCTTCAATGACAGGAGAAAGTAAGTCTCTCTCTGTTTGTACAAGCCGTGGCCTAAATATGGAGTGCTTCATTCCTAAAAATGAATAACGGTTCTTTCTATGTGTCGCAGGCCTTTCAGGCGTGTGACTGACAAGGATGCGTTGCTGTGGGATCGAATACACAGGTTGGAAAAAGGACAGATCTACAAACAGGTGCTACTAACACATATCAATGACACCTGGATGTGTGATTTAAAGAAGTGTATTTTAATCATCACAGGGAAACCTTTATGAGTTCCTAAGACTGACTGGATGGAGTGGCTCCAAAGTACTGTACTTTGGTGATCATATCTACAGCGACTTAGCAGTAAGCAGCACTCCAACACACAACCCAACACATTTTAGAACCGTGCATCATTGGATTAGAATAATGTAGCATTTCACAATCTATGACACATCTGGCTGAATTTAGTTATCTTAAATAGGTATTTTCCAACTGTGAATGACATGAAATGGGTAGAAGTTGTACTGTAGATATTAATTAAACAAAAATTGACTTTTTCTGCCATTATCAAGTATCCTGAGAATATACCTTACACTTAGGGTGTCACAAGATCTATCGCAATTAAAACCTGACAAGATTTCTCATTAAGAAAAAAAATCTTCTCGTGGGCATTAGGCCTGGGACGATAATGAATTAATCACACAATAAATGAAAATGAACTTGATCATTTTAAGCATTTTAAACCAAAAATGAAAAAAATGTTTTTGTGCTGGCATGACTTTGTGACAGCTGCTTCCAATTCAATGAAATATGATCAATAGAGGCTGTACGGTGGATGTGTGGTTAGAATGTCGGTCACACAGTCAGGAGTTTGGGAACGACTGGATTCAAATGACTGGCATCTCTGTGTGGAGTTTACATGTTTTTACCATGTGTGTGTGGGTTTTCCTCCCACAATCCAAGAACATGCATGTAAGGTTAGTTAGCGACTCCAAACAAATTGTCCATAGGAATGATTGAATGATTGTCTGAAATGATTGTTTGCTGGCGACTAGTCCAGGGTGTAACCCCTCTTTCACCCAAAGTCAGCTCTAGCATACATACGCATGACCCTGGTGAGGATAAGTGGCATAGAAAGTGGATGGATGACAAATATATTAACTACATAATCAATGACAGTCCCGTCAGTGTGACTTAAAAAATGAGCTTTCTGCTTCAGTGGAGCTTAGAGCCACTAGGGGGTGTACTATATCTGTGGATTGTTATAATATACTATAGTCTTAACATCATATTTTATGTTTGGCAACTGCGGTTTTTCATATTCAAAGACATACTGTAGAGTAGTGGAGTGTTATGAGAGAGAATAGGAAGACCTGTGAAGTAGTGCTGCATTGGTTTGTTTGATGCCAGGCGCTTTAATGGGGGTCCCCTGGCATATATACAGTATGTACATGTAATTTACAGCCACTTTAATGAGAATCCCCAGGCATATAAGAAGCATACACAGCAAACACGTTCAAATTTACAGCCATTATTGTCATTCCGGCTTATCTAAACCTGCAGCCTGGCAAGAGGCCATCAGTTGTCTTTGAGCCTAAAGTGGCCATCATTAGTTTTGCAGCAACAACAGCATCATTAATATGCGAATGAGCGTCTGATCAGCTGTAAGTGATGTTAATGAAAGGCAGAGTTAACATCTCTGGCACAATGCCTCGCCTGGTGGCTGGTGGCCAGCTGTCAAACATGTCGCCTGGCTTATTTAGGAAGATGGAGCATCGTGTGTGTCTGCTTTTTTCCCTGTGTGTAGTGTACACTGACGACAGGTCTCTGTTCTGAATGTATAGAGTGTTTTTGTGCTGAGGTCATTACTGCAAGTTTCTTCACATCACAAACTTCCTGGAGACAGATGCAAAAATGTTCCATTCCACCTTTTTTTGCAGGTTTATCAGTTTATGTGATCCTTTTTTTCCCCTCGTACTTTTCCCTTTTGCACGGTGCTGTAGCTTTACTGCAGTTTGTATTGTTCTTATATTATTAAAACCTGGACATTCCATTATTAATTTAGACAAACTCTTTTGTCTTGTAATTTGTGAACAGTGCCATAAGAAGTCATGTTAGCATGCCACTGCATCGCCAAAATGCCAAATAAAAACATCACAATATATCATAGCAATGCAGATAAACCCACTAAACCCACTTTTGGTTCTGAATCACCCTCTTATTGGTCAGTGGTGGGAGCAAGAATGCAGGAAGAAGGTGTGCTCTTGGAGTTTTGAGTGAAACTATGTTAATAAACATGCAGCAAAGTGTTCTGTAGTTGTGAATAATAACAAGGGCAATATAGAAGGGTACATTACACTGTGCATACGCTTATTAATATTTTTCACCACACACAGATATTGCTACACTATTATAGATAATCCCTCATGCATTCTTTAAGGCTTGTCTCGTCCTCATCAGGATCTAACCCTGAAGCATGGCTGGAGGACAGGAGCCATCATCCCCGAGCTGAGGAAGGAAATCAAGATCATGAACACAGAGCAGTATGCGCACATGATGAGCTGGATGCAGGCGTTGACCGGCCTCATTGAAGAGATGCAGGTCAGCAGATGTCACTTTCAGTCTGTTTGCCATATTTATATGTGCCATTTACATACAGTACATTTTCTGCACTCTGCTGACACACAGGTATACAGAGATGCTGCCTCTCAGTCTGTGGTGGAGGAGTGGATACGAGAGCGAGAAGCCATGAGGTATATATTATTGCCTACATGCACTTAGGTTTGTTTGTGTGTACAGGTGAATTTTAATAAATTTGAAAAAAGAAGTTAATTTGTTCAGACTAAGAGACCAGTAAAAGGTCCAGGAAGCCTTTGCAGTTTACATAGAACATTGAAAACCTGTTTGGCATTCTAATAACAGTTTTTAATGTCCTGTAGACATTACAAAACACCTGTGTAGTCACCTGTATACTAGTATTACCTAAAAAAAAATACCTACCATACATAGACATACACTTCAATGATACTGCTAGCTTTTTTTACTCCACAGTGCACACTGCACAGCCTGCGGAATCTCTGAAGTGACACAAGAGACAGCCGCCGCTTCAACTCTTAACTATCTACCAAGCTAACTACTTCACCTCCACTTTATTTTTTTCTAAACTTAAGAATAAGTTTGAAACTAAGTGGGGAAGAAGGAAAAAGTAGGAAGCTAAAAATGTACCACTTCCACACGGAATGGGAGGATGACTTTTTTCACTATGTCAGGCCAGACTCATCCAAAGCTGACTTTATGGCTAGTAGTGGCCAGAACACTACATATGACTTGTCTTTCAATATTTTTTGACAAATAAAATGTTAATCACGATGTAGCGATGGCCGACAGTACAGACTTAAATTAAATAAATTAATACATTACCGCTGTTTTGTGGGTGACTACGCCCAATTATTGGCCTTAACTAGGACTGTGCCTGTGGTTTTCCATATCCTCAGTATACTCCTCCGAGTGAAATCTCTGACCTAGCTTTTGTACTCAGCCTCTAAACCAGGGGTCGGGAACCTTTTTGGCGAAGAGAGCCATGAAGGCCAGATATTTTAAAATGTGTATCTGTGAGAGCCATATACATTTTTTTAAACATTGAATGCAATAAAATGTGTGCATTTTTATGTAAGACCAACAGTTTTAGATAATGGGCTCTAATTGCGTAGACCAGGCACACTACCCCACGCCAATGGGGTGTGGCCAGCACACTTTCGTGAGCAGCGGTGTCTAATAATAAATCAAATACTTGTTGCCATTAATACAACTTCTGCTGCTGCATAGTTTTGCACCGTACTACGTAGACATATTTCATTCTTTTGGCCATCTTCGTCAGAAGGCTTGGTTCTGCAGCTTTAGCTATTTGACTAAAGGAGAAAAGTTTACATTGACATGTTTTTTGACATCTCAATGACTGAGGTAGACTACAGCATTACCCAGTAATAATCAAGTTTGGTGTTTGACCTGGAAAATATCATCAGGAAAGATAGATATGGTTGGCCGTATTGCAGCAGAATATAGATGGACAAATTAAAATGCATAAGAAAGTTGTTGATTTTGAATATTATTTTTAACAGTCATTTCTGTGATGGTTTACTTTAAAATGTTAGCAAAAATAAATTTTTATTGTGGTAAGAAATGCTTGAGAGCCAGATACAGTCATCAAAAGAGCCCTACCTGGCTCCCGAGCCATAGGTTCCCTACCTCTGCTCTAAACCATGATGTTGAACAAGGGTCTTAACCACAATAAATGAGGGACTGCTGTACTGCACAATAATACATGTTTGTAGTGGTGATATTTATAGACCTGGAAGCAAGAGCACCTATTACAGGAAGAGAGTATTAATCCATGTTAAACGGTTTCACCGTGCCTCAAATGGCAAGTGTCTTCACATGCATCATTGATTTGTGTAATTTTTGGGTACTAAGAACCCAACCAAAAGATGTTGTTCATTGTTGAATTTTTTGTACCCGAGCCAATCCCCTTCCCTTGACCAGATGTGTTCGTCCTCTGCCAGGCCACACACCAAAGACATGTTCAACCCTCAGTTTGGGAGTCTCTTCCGCACCTACCATAACCCCACGTACTTCTCACGCCGCCTGTCACGCTTTGCCGACATCTATATGGCATCCATCAGCTGCCTGCTCAACTACGACTTCCAGCACACTTTTTTCCCCAGACGCACTCCCCTGCAGCACGAGTCTTCCATCTGTCCCGGACGAGCTCCATCTGGGCCGGACCGCTCCTCTAGCAGCTAAGAAGTTTCAAGTAAGAAACTTTATCCTATAAGTACAGGCACAGGTTCCATGATGTCCATGCAAATGTAGTGCATGATCTTGTAGTTACTTTGCAACCATGTCATGACATTGAATTTATTGCAGTTATTGCTTTTAGTTGCAAGACAATCAATGAGTGCATTGTAAATTGACAGAATGTAAGAACTGCACTGATTGTTGTTACTGGCCAAAGTTTCAGATAATGAAGACGATAGGGATGGCTGTGAATACTTGGTTTCAGATAGTTTCTTCTAAAACTGGCTCGCTGTGACGTCACAAGGAACCATGCTTCCTTATATGGACATGTGCTCTCGGGCAGATACGCTCTTCGGCTGCCCTCCCCACAGCTCAGCGTTGTTTATGGTTGTTGGCCAGGTAATCTTTCTACAAGGCAAGTTCAGGCAGAATCACACAGGACTGTTTTTGTGAACATGAACATGAAATATCCTCCAAACTGTTACTGAAGCCAGAAGCAGCACCGGGAAATGCGGTGAGTAAATGCGGACCTACAGTGCATCCGGAAAGTATTCACAGCGCTTCACTTTTTCTACATTTTGTCATGTTACAGCCTCATTCCAAACTGAATTAAATTAATCCCTTACCTCAAAATTCTACACAAAATACTCCATTATGACAATGTGAAAAAAGGTTTTTTTGACATGTTTTGAATTTATTAAAAATAGAAAACAAAAAAATGACATTTACATAAGTATTCACAGCCTTTGCCATGAAGCTCAAAATTGAGCTCAGGTGCATCTTTTTTCCACTGATCATCCTTGAGATCTTTCTACAGCTTAATTGGAGTCCACCTGCAGTAAATTCAGTTGATTGGACATGATTTGGAAATATAATAACTGTCTATATAAGGTCCCACAGTTGACTGTGCATGTCAGAGCACAAACACCAAGCATGAAGTCAAAAGAACTGTAGACCTGCGAGACAGGATTGTCTTGAGGCACAAATCTGGGGAAGGATACAGAAAAATTTCTGCTGCTTTGAAGGTCCCAATGAGCACAGTGGCCTCCATTATTCGTAAATGGAAGACGTTTGGAACCACCAGGACTCTTCCTAGAGCTGGCCGGCCTTCTAAACTGAGCGATCGGGGAAGAAGGGCCTTAGTCAGGGAGGTGACCAAGGCCCCAATGGTCACTCTGTCAGAGCTCCAGTGTTCCTCTGTGGAGAGAGGAGAGCCTTCCAGAAGGACAACCATCTCTGCAGCAATCCACCAATCAGGCCTGTATGGTAGAGTGGCCAGACGAAAGCCACTCTACCATATATCATCACCTTATATAGACAGTTATTATATTTCCAAATCATGTCCAATTAAGCCGTAGAAAGATCTCAAGGATGATCAGAGGAAAAAAGATGCACCTGAGCTCAATTTTGAGCTTCATGGCAAAGGCTGTGAATACTTATGTAAATATGATTTTTTTGTTTTCTATTTTTAATAAATTCAAAACATGTCAAAAAAACCTTTTTTCACATTGTCATAATGGAGTATTTTGTGTAGAATTTTGAGGTAAGAGATTAATTTAATACAGTTTGGAATGAGGCTGTAACATGACAAAATGTAGAAAAAGTGAAGCGCTGTGAATACTTTCCGGATGCACTGTACCTTACCACTCTTTGAGTTCATACACCAGGGGTGTCAAACTCATGCCATGGGGGGCCGAGACACTACAGTTTTTTTTTTTCCAGCCGTTCACCAAGGCAGGTGATTTTAATGATTATCCTTACTTTGGTTAGAGGGACGGAGATCGTCATTTAAATCACCTGCTGGAGAAACGGGTTGGAAAGAAAACCTGCAGTGCTTAGGCCCTCTGTCGACACGTGTCGTGCTAAGTCAGACATTTCCAGCAAGTAGCTCATGAGCTACCAGTTGCTCCTTGCCATTTTTAATGTACGTAGCTCTCCAAAAGGTTTTAAAATGAGAAAGTGAGGATTGGAAGCAGTCAGGAAGTACAGTACTTAGGAGCACTTGGGAGTGGGACCAATCACAGCGGGGGGTGTGTGCTCGGAGATGGAATACATGGAAACAGACCGGAAATCCAAGTAAATACAGTTGTCATAGGTGCAGATTCTGGAAGATCTAGAAACTTTTCTGTATGGGTATGATGTAGCTGCTCTAGGAGTCCACAACTCAATACAATGGGCCGAAAAATGGGCAAAATAGGTCCTCTTTAAGGAAAGCTGTAGTTTCACAGTCTTAACAATAGGGGGTGCGACACATCTGGTGTCAACTCATGCTAGTGTTTTTATTTTCTGCCGCAAAGGGCATTCTTTTCTGTTCATATGTGACATTTACATTACAAAACAGCCTTAATCATCATTGTCAATAGCGTAATGATACAATATTTATTAGTAAGTCAGTGTAATGTGGTCCATATTTTGTAATTAAACGATGTACCGTGCTGTGTTACTGACTACATTTCATGTAGCTGAATAACTGAACACCAACACTATGATGACTTGCGGAGGCAGCATAAATGGGGTTTGTCTTCATGAAAGTTAACTTTTGCATAAAGTATTTTAATGATATGTCATGTAAACATGCTGGAATTCGTTTTATTTCATTTGGGGGGGGCAGAGTGGGTTTCTCAAGGTTTTTGTTTGTGCTACTGTAACTTTACTGTAGTTTTTAGTTTTTACTTCTTATGTGATTAAAACCTTGACATTTCAATGTTACTTTTCGGCAAGCTCCATGTGTCTTCTTTATAATCTGAACTGTTCCATCAGAAATTATGTTTAGAATGACGTTGCATAGCCAAAATGCCACAGCAATGCTATGAATGACGATAATGCTCACAGGATATCATACCAGTGCCTACATCCTGTGCAGACAAGCCCCCGAATAGGTGTGAGTAGAAATTACACAAGCGCAATTCAATTGGATGCTTACGTGCATTTGTAAATTGAAGTATTTTCCATTTTTTTCCAAAGGTGTGAAAGCATCCTGATTAGTCAACAGTGGTGACCCTGAACACAATAGCATGTTTTATGGATGGCTTTCAGTTTCCACTCAGTGAACTACCATAATTACATTTATGCTTGTCAAAGATACGCACCCCACTTTCCAATTTTCATTTCAGCTGCAGGTTTATTTTTTTTAATCCCCCTTCAAATCCTGTTAGGATCCAATTTATTGTAATGCATCTATCAGGCAGATGCACTGTGGAGAAAAGCTCGGCTCACAAATGATAAGATCAAGCAGGCACACAGTATGTTCCCACTTCGGGCTCAGCAGTCACTGCATTCAGGCACCATGGACAGCAGCAACAGCACGCTGTGGAGCTCCGAGAGACCACTTGCCATCTTCCCCCGTGTAGGCTACAGCATCATCTCTTTCCTCATGTTCATCAACACCATCCTGACGGTGTTCAACAACGGCATGGTGATCACTGTGTCCCTGAAGAACCCATCTCTGCTGCACCCCATGAATGTGTTCATCCTGAGCTTGGCCGTGTCTGACATCATGATTGGCCTGTGCGGCTCACTGGTGGTCACCATAACAAACTATCACGGCTCCTTCTTCCTGGGACATGCCACCTGTGTCTTCCAAGGGTTTGCTGTAAACTACTTTGGTGAGTGGTGCTGCACACAACCACACTGGACATCTTATTGGACATCATTGATGAATTCATGTGTCATTTCCAGCTAAACCACAATAATGCACATATTGTTAAATGAATGTGAAAAATGATGTTATCCTGGGCAGGTTTGGTGTCATTGTGCACATTGACCCTGCTGGCGTACGAGCGCTACAACGTGGTGTGCAAGCCTCAAGCCGGGTTCAAGCTGAAGATGAGTAGAAGCATAAAGGGCCTTCTCTTTGTCTGGGTATTCTGCTTGTTCTGGGCCGTGGGCCCCTTGTTGGGGTGGAGCGGCTACGGGCCAGAGGGGGTGCAGACGTCCTGTTCTCTGTCCTGGGAGGAGAGGTCTTGGAGCAACTACAGTTACCTCATTATGTATACACTCATGTGCTTCCTGCTCCCGGTTGCTGTCATCATCTACTGCTACATCAGAGTGCTCACATCCATGAGAAAGGTTATCTCTCACATCACAAACTATGCAAACCTCTAATGACCATCTCATGGAAGGTGAAGTTAAATGTGTGTTCTTCGCAGTTGAACAGAAGCGTGGAGGTGGAGTTGGGCTGTTCTTTGCAGAAGGAGAGCGATCATGCTACCATCATGGTCCTGGCTATGGTTGTGGCCTTCTTTGTGTGCTGGCTTCCTTACACCGTGTTGTCTGTGGTGGTGGTTCTGAATCCACAACTCTACATCCCTCCGCTGGTGGCCACCATGCCCATGTACTTTGCTAAGACCAGCCCTGTGTACAACCCCATCATCTACTTCCTGTCCAACAAGCAGGTACCATCAAGACTCACAATAAAATTTTGCATTAATGTATGATATTACAGGGGTTTACGGTAGTTTTGGGAACCATTTTTTGGAGGTTTAATGCTCACCACAGACAAACCATATAAAGTGAAGAAGTTAATTTAGCAGGATTACAAATATGTTTTCTTATTGTTATGTAAATCTGCCCTCCCCGTGAAGTCTTCATTTAAAAAATAATTATTTTAGTATACGGTATTTAGATATTAGGGGTGCTTCAATCGATCTGCCACTTGATTTTTGCCTGTGCTGATCAGTTCCAACCCCACAGCTCCATTCAGAACAATCATATCTGTTGTGTGTGGGACTTCCTGTCTTTGTGCGCGTGATGTAAGTTTTGCACCACGAGCACGAGGCAGGGTGTGGTGAGTTTTCGAATCTCGCAATGTGATCATCCGTTGGTCAGATCAGAGGTCTTAACCAGCTGACTAGCCTGGGGAACCTCACTCAATTCACTTGCGCTTGAACTCTCTCACTGCAGCCCGTTTAGTCATGCATATTACGGCATTTTGAGTCATATTTGGAAGATTGTTTAATAACTTTTCTTCTATTGATCCTGTGCTGACAGTTTCGGGATGCAACACTGGAGATGTTGTCCTGCGGTCGCTACATTCCCCATGGTTCCTCCAGCGGTGTCAGCATCAGCATGACACCCGTGACCCGGAGGAGCCAGCTGGTCTCCTGTAGCAACAGGATCAACAGGAAAAGCAAGGTGTTGCCTCTGTGATATATTCACAAATGGTCGTGTGATGGCTTGTTAAGGACACAATGACAAGTCTGTGCAAGTTTGTTTTTTTTTTCTTGTCCAAGTGGTACGGCGTGGTTGACAGCTGATGGACAGAAGGAGGACAAAGGAACCAATCGGAGGCCTTCTGGTACACACTCATGCTATCCAAGACAAACTGAGTGTTATTTTCCTCACTCTTTTCTCTGTGCCTGTTAGAATAGTGAAGATAAGTCCATTGCATTACACCCAATGGCCACTCTGTTAGGTGCACCTGTACGTTTAATCCAGGGCATAATTTTCTTTATTTTTTAAAATCAGTTGAGTACCAAGATGGGCAGTTTATTTTTGGTTTTACATATGCATGCCGTTTTAGAAGAATTACTTTAATCATACAATGTTTAGTACAAATCAAAAGTTTAGACACACTTGCTCATACTATTGAATGTGTGGATGTGTCAAAACCTTTGACTGTTACTATAAAGTATTTCTGTTCATGTCACTATTATATAGTAATTGAAATAGAATACTTGTTAAAAGTTTGGACACACTTTCCCATGTTCAATGCGAAGATGTGTTTAATCCTTTGACTTTCAGTATAATGTATTTAGTCTAATATGTGGAGTGAGGGGAAAGAGGAGCTAAATAATACATATTGTGTTAATCTAATCCCAGATTTGGCATATGGTTCATCTTAATCTTACATTTGAAGCAAAGAGCATTTCACACTTTTATCACCAAACAGGATTACAAAATGTCACGCTGTAATCCGTCAGCATGGCTCCTTTTAGTATCTCAGTCCATTCTACCAGTCATCCTTCCATCTGCCGGCTTCATTTTATTTTGTTAACGTGAGTGCAGTTCGTATGGTATGGTATTACTCAATAAGGCCCAGGCCGGAGCCTATCCCAACTGCCTTTGGGCAAAAGGCAGGGTACACTCTGGACTGGTCGCCAGCCAATCACAGGGCACATACAGACAAAGAACTATTCACACTCACATTCATACCTATGGACAATTTGGAGTCACCAATTAACCTAGCATGTTTTTGGAATGTGGAGGAAACCAGAGTACCCGGAGAAAACCCACACGTGCATGGGGAGAACATGCAAACTCCACACAGAGATGGCCGAGGGTGTAATTGAACCCTGGTCTCCTAACTATGAGGTCTGCGCGCTAACCACTTGACCGCTGTGCAGTACTCCCAATTGCATATTTCATCACTCATTGACTCAATACGATTCACTCCAATTACAATGCGATGGGACCAGTGTTGTGCAAGATCATAGTTCTCATGAAGTAGTTCAAAGTTCACTTCACTTTCAAAGTTCACCATTTCAATTTTTAACTACCAGTAGTTCAAAGTTCAGGTCATTTAAATTTTTTGGGGTGAAAAGTGAGAAAAGTTGCTATGTATGTATTGTCCTAGTGGACAGTAGAACAATATTGAATATAAAGTGGTTTTCTTTATTTGTGCTCTTTATCCTATGCATGTTTATTCCTTCACGCCCTGCAAACAAAGCCACAACAAATGATGGTGTTGTTTCATGCAATGAAATCAATTTGTACATGCGGAGCTCTGTATCTGTAAGTCCTCGGGAGTGCTTGGAAGTGTGACCAATCACAGTGGGCGGACTTAGAGGAGGGCCACGGCATGTTTTTTACTTTGGAAAAATTTTGCGGTACACCAATAACCAACATTATTTGCTTCTTTCAGCTTTTTCCTGATTACGGACTCGCCACAGCAGATCCTTTTGATCCGCATACTAATTTAACCAACAATGTTACAAAATGTCACCACTACCTCTCACGTGCATCACTAAGTCTATTAGAGGAACGAAGCAGTCAGCTACATGTTGCCACACGGATGAATATTACATTGCTCTGCTAGTCTTTACACCAATGACACGCGACAATGACTTATCTGCAGAAAAATTATTAATACATGTTAATTTAAAAAGTGATATTGAATAATTCCTCACGGCACACCTGACGATTTCTCATGGCACACTTGTGTGCCGCGGCACAGTTGGGTCGGAAGCAGGAAGCAGGCGCATCGCCCGCTGGTAAAATGTGGGCATGCAATACAATAATTTACTACATTGTGATGCACTCTGATAATATTACAATATGATTCACTACAATCACAATTCAATATGAGTCTACAATTTATTGTAGCTGTTGTAACGTAATGACTCATACATCACTAGAAAGCTCAGAGTCTGACTTCAGAAACCACTTGCATCATTTTGATTGTTCAAGATTCACATTGCAAATCCTATTGCTGGCTATAGAAAAGGTTTAAAAATAATTATTTGGAAACATCAGGGATTAAAAGGCTTAATGGGCTATACCTGTATGTGACTCACAGGCCATAGTTTTCCCATCCCTGCAGTAGGGATGCAACTGCTTTACAATTAGCAACTTATTTTCTTGCCTGTCTGTGAAATGTAATTAATGTGAACATAACTAGAGGTCCCGTGTGACCTAGTGAAGCTGTAGGGGTGATAATGAAAAAAAGGGGCGGACACATTGAAGTGAACATCCTCCCCTCCTTGCTTTATTTGTCTTCACATCGCAAAGAGAGAATGAATGTCATCGACGATGGATCATGCCATTAACATGCTGAAGCTTTGAATCCAGAAATGTGGATCCCTGAATCGAACCATGGGAACTGCACTGCGAGTGAAGACCGCATCAAGACTGCCTTTCAGGTGGCAAATTGCTTGATCCTGTCCACTACTTCCGTTGTGGGTGTGGCGGCCAACGTCTTTGTCATCCTGGCAGTGTACAACCAGAAATCCCTACAGACGTGGAACAATGCCTTGGTGGTCAACCTGGCGGCCATTGATATTCTAAGATGTGCATCCGATTGTCCTGTGCTCTTGACCATAGTGCTGCACGCTCACCGGCGAGGCGGCACTCACCTCTGTGATGCTCAGGTGGTCTCCTTTTCCTTCTGCTGCTGCGTTCAGCTCTTGACACTGGCTTGCATCAGTGCCGAGAGGTATCAGGCCATTGCTCAACCCTTCAAAACCACTGAGAGAAAGAAAAGGATAGTGGTCTTGATCCCACTCACGTGGACTTTGGCCGTGCTGGTGGCTGCCATTTGCTTGAACTTTGTGAAGGACTCACCCGTGCATGTGAGGTGCACAGGGTCACCACATGGAGAAGCATCTTCTTATGACACCTTTGGGATTTACATCTTGTTCCCACTGTGGGCAGCTTGCTTTGGCGTCATCATTGGGTTCTATGCTCGCATATTTGTCCTGGTTAGGTCGCATAATCGTAAAATATTCGACAAAGGCGTTTTTCCTGTTCGGAAAAATGAGGAGAAAGAAGATGGAGAGGCAACCCAGCACCAAAACAAGTCAGATTCCACTCCAACCAAAGCTCCAAAGCATGTCTCAATCAGTCAGGGAAACAACGGAGGGTTAAAATCCTCAGAGTCGGGAGCAGAACCTCATCCTCCCGAGGTGCCGCCGCCTCACAAAGCTGTTAAAGCCAAAGGCTTAAAGCCGGGTGTTGTGGAGGCTGCAGGAGCAGAACCACCTAATGGAGACGTGACGGCCAGTGTTAAGAGCTCAATCACAAAGCCGAATAAGCCGCCAGGCAATTGCGGCACTGAGCAGCAATCCTGCCAGAGGATGACAGTTGACAGAGCACCTTGGGAAGTGAAAGAAACAACCCTTCATGTCTGCTCCTCGCCCAAAGCTCCTCCATCCAAAGCTCCTCTCGGCCTGATTGAGAGCAGCGGAGTTGTCTGTGGAGAATCACTAGTTGCAGTGGAGCAAGCCTCCGTTCCACCTATGGACTTGAACAACAGCCCAGAAGAAGCCAGAATAGAAGGAGCCGTTTGCATGATGCCATCCAAGGCCAACAAGGAGAGAGCGAACAAGAGGAAGGAAAGCAAGATGGCCAAACGAGCAGGTTACATCATTCTGACCTTCCTCTTGTTCTGGCTGCCTTTAATCACCACCATCCTCATCAACTTTATGGTTCACAACAACTACAACACACAGGTATCCAAATGTTTTTTTTCTTTCATCCCTCCATCTGTCCATCCATACAACTATACTATACAACTTCTATTCATTCATCCATCTGTCCATCTATACAACTATACTATACAACTTCTATTCATCCATCCATCTGGCCGTCCTTCCATCATCTGTTTATCCACCTCTTAGTCATTTTGTTCATCTGTGAACATGTTGGTCCGTCTATCTATTCATCCATGCATGCCCATCATCCATCTATCTGTCACTCATTGTACTTTCTGTCCTTCTGCCTGTCTATCTGGTCATAAATCCATCCATCCATTGACACATTCATACATCCTTCAACCTGGCTATCCACACTCTGGTCTGTCTGTCCATCTATCATCCATCCATCCATTGACACATTCATACCTCCTTCAACCTGGCTATCCACACTCTGGTCTGTCTGTCCATCCATCATCCATCCATCCATCCATCGACACATTCATACGTCCTTCAACCTGGCTATCCACACTCTGGTCTGCCTGTCCATCCATCCATCCATCCATCCATCGACACATGCATACGTCCTTCAAACCTGGCCATTCACACTCCGGTCTGCCTGTCCATCTATCATCCATCCATCCACCCATTGACACATTCATACATCCTTCAACCTGGCTATCCACACTCTGGTCTGCCTGTCCATCTATCATCCATCCATCCATCCATCCATTGACACATTCATACATCCTTCAACCTGGCCATCCGCACTCCGGTCTGTTTGTCCATCTATCATCCATCCATCGACATATTCATACGTCCTTCAACCTGGCTATCCACACTCTGGTCTGTCAGTCCATCCATCCATCCATCCATCCATCCATCGACACATTCATACGTCCTTCAACCTGGCCATCCACACTCCGGTCTGCCTGTCCATCTATCATCCATCCATCCATCCATCCATCCATCCACCAGTTGTTTCTTCCATCCTGTAACATCCATTTTCTCATGCATCCATCCATCCATTTGCCCATCCATACTTGTGTACATCCATCTATTCTTCCATCCACCCATCTATCTATCCATGAATTTCTTCCAACATCCATCCATCCATCTTTCTTTCTATCTTTCCATTATTCATTTATCCACCCATCTGTTGGTCCCTCTACATGTGTCCATCCATGTATTCTTCTGTTCATAAATCCATCTAATTGTCCATCTGTTCCTCCATCCATCTTTGTTTCTATCCATCATCCTGTTTCAACTATCCATCGTCATCCAGATTAGTGTCTACATATCATTATGTTGTTAATGTGTACCCACAAATATGAACATAGATGTTTAAGCATTCATTCATTCATTTTCTACCGCTTATTCTCACGAGGTTTGCTGGAGCCTATCCCAGCTGACTTTGGGCGAGAGACAGGGTACACCCTGGACTGGTTGCCAGCCAATCACCGGGCACATATAGACAAACAACCATTCACACTCACATTCATACCTATGGACAATTTGGAGTCACCAATTAACCTAGCATGTTTTTGGAATGTGGGAGAAAATCCACACATGCAAACTCCACACAGAAATGGCTGAGGCTGGAATTGATCTCGGGTCTCCTAGCTGTGAGGCCTGCGCGCTAATCGCTTGTTCGCCATGCAGCTATGTTTACGCATAAACAGAGATATACTGTAATTCAGCCATTTCTTTGCTTACACGCTGCCCCTATAGAAAAGGCTGCAACACATGAATAATGCAAATGTTTCATCTGAAATGAGTGTAAGCTAAACTATTGAGCTGTAACACTTTCATGCTCTCCTCCTCCTCCTTTCACCAGGATGCAACAATGCAGGAAGTGGAGCTCCTGTCAGTGTCATTCGCCTGCGTCACATCACTCAGCAACCCAATAACCTACGCTGCAGTCAACCCTCACTTCAGCACAGAGTTTTATCGCCTCAAAAGCAAACTCAGATCCACGCTAGTCCGCCATTGACATCCCCCGTTTGTCCTCGCCGTCCATCAAATACGGGCTCAATTAGCCCCATGGCATTGTGAGTGGGAGGCTGTTTAATGTGATTTAATATGATGCTGCTGTGTTGCTAGACTGCAGAGAGGGAGAGGAGGTGTTCCATTGTGAGGGGGAAACATCACAATGCAACTCTGCAGGAGATGAAATCCCTGCAGACTCTGTAGCCAGGACCACCTGCTGGGATGCTGTGGTCCAAACTTGTCCGACAGCAGAACCTATTTATTAGAATCTCCTGTGTGCATTGTCTCATAAGCCTTATGTAAGCTGCCTGGTTAAGTACAGCAAAGGAAAAAAAAAGACATGGGTCATTTCATAGAGTTTCAGTAGAGCTACAGTATTTATTCTAGCCAAATGTGTCATTCTGTTCTCACTTCCCTTTAGCATATTTAGTCCATGACAGGGTTTGCTGAATTTTACATCAGAACACACACACGCACACGCACACGCACGTCTCCTTTTACAGACAAGCTGCCGACAGGAAGCAGAGACAAACTTTAATAGAACAGAATATTTTTTTTCAATGACAGCATGCAAATCCTTAATTCAACCAGTAAACAGACAGAAATAGAATGCCGAACGACAAATTGTCAAACTAAATCTAGAAATAAGAGGATCCCACTTCAAAATGCGCTCAATCAGTCAGCTTTGGGGAGATATTTACAGTATGAAAAAATGTACAAAATGTGGCCTTAAACACAGTGAAGCTCAATCTTTTTGTAAGTGGCCTTTTAGAACTCTGTCCAGGTCAATACAATGGAACCACATTTTATTATTACTATTAAAGGTTGCTTAGCACATTCATTTAATATTCTACCTTACGGCATACAGTATGTACAGCGGAACCTCCAAAGTCCAACCAAACACAGCAAATTTGGAGTTAAATCACAATTTTGGTGGAAAATAAACCCCCCCAAAAGCAGGAAGTACCACCTCAATATTTCTTTTACTGTGGAACTTCAGCATACCATAACAATTTAACTATAAATATGTGCCTTGTACTAGCAGGGGAGGTGACTTACACCTTTTTTGTAATTTTGCCCATTATCCACAATCCTTATGTGAGACGTCTTTTTCCTTTCTGTGCGTTCTAAAGATATCAAATCATAACAAAAGATACAGCTTTAATGCACGTAATGGTACAAACTTATACCGCGTACAAAGACTGCTATTAAAAATACCTCCATCAACATCTAACAAGGTTTTATGGTTTTATATCTATGCTGTCATTGTGTAGTAACATGTGCATTCATTATAACATGTAATACTTTACAAGCATTACTTATTGGGTGAAGAAAAAAAACACCTAGCATTAACTTTTCCAAACTCCAAAAACACAGCAGCGTGTGTGTGGTGAAGCTAGTTGCAGGCCAGCTAGTAGTAGTAGAACTTCGATTTGCGTGACAATGTTATTGTTAACAGCAATGTAACTGTAATATGCACCTCACATTATATGTAAATGAAGTATTGTTTTTGGAGTTCTTTTCAGAAGGCTTTATAGGCGGAATAATAATAATGTATGATACACATGTACTGTATATAGCATCCAACATACAGTGGAACCTGGGTTATGACTTTATTAATCCGTTCCTGAATGTCTGACTCTAACCTAAACATACAGTAATTCAATCAATTTTCCCTATGAGAAATAATGTCAATCCAATTAATCCATTTCAGAGAGCCAAAAATGAGAGATGTCCGGGACTGGGACAATATTTGCCTTTTTTTTATTGATCGAAGAATAGAGAATGAGCCTTCCTTTATGGCACAGTTAATTAACATCGTATTACTCACCTAAAGTCACTGCTTTTCTTTTGATCACGGCTGCAAAATAACCCAAAATGGAGCCAAAGAAAGTTACAAGTGCCAGTATTTTTCTAAAGAAGATGGGAAATATTACTGAATTCAATAAATAAATCATAGCAAAATACAAAGGTGGTGACTGTGTTGATCTCGTTGCCACACGGTGTGTTTACATTTCAATGTCAATCATGTTTTCAATGAAGGTAAAAGTAACTATAAGTAACCATTCAATGTTCATTGCTTTAATTTAGTATCTCTCTGCATTTAGAATAGTTTTCTGTGTGTAAAACTATAATTTTTGGGCTATAATTTTTGTAGAGCAGGCATGGCGTTCGAATGGGATGTGGGCAATCCAGTGCAGCACAGCGCACCCACGCCTCATACTTTCAGCTGCCGTCTTTGATTTGATCTTGATCAGATGTGATGGGACAATTAATACAAAAATGTACATGTTATTCATTAAATAGCGGTTGCTGTGATTGTTCATTACAGTGAAATCTGCAGACTCTGAAAAACCTGCCTGTGAGGTTTTGGTGACGTGTGTACACTGTGCGCCTGTCAACCAATTTACCACTGCGCCGGGTGCGCTTCACCTGGGCATGATAAACCAGGTTGGAGCTAGCGAGCTTTCGGCGCACCTTTGGCGTGCTCGTTTGTCACAAAATTGTCACTGCGCCAAGCTCAAAATGCGTACACCTCCCTTGGTGCGCCGCCACTTCCATCTCGGTGCATACCAGTTATCCAAATTACCAAATTGGCTGCACACAGTGGTGCGCTGGATGAAATTACCACTGCGTGGGCTGCGCCACATTCCAAAACCCTGCACCATTTTGCGCTTCGCCACGAAATTACAGCTCATAGAGTGAACGACTAATGACATCTTATATGGGCGACAAAGCTGACTTCCGGTTCCTGTTTTTATGTATTAGCAGCTTGGTAATCGGCTGCTAACAAGAACATTTTGTCATTAAAAACACTAACACTTGCATTCACGCAGTATATTAATAACGTGACAAGATACGCTACTCACATTTGTACTGTAATTATATTTTTACTTATGTGTACCACTGCATGAAGCCTGCATACCACTGGTGGCCACATTTAAGACTCTATGAGCTCTTTTTTTTTGTTTGGCAGTGCACTTTTTAGCAGTACCTATAAAACGCTAATAAATGACACCATTGTTCTCCCATGGCTGCCAATAAAGAGTGAGGTTTTTTTTGGATTGTTGTTGTATTTTACAGTGGTCTGCTTCAGTCATGAATGTTGAACGGTCAATGACAATGACATTAGCGACACTATGGGTTGTAGTCAAAATCATTTGAAATACATGCTAGCATGTAATACCCTGAAAGTTTATAATCATTAGAGAAATGGTCAGTGAGCTTTGGAACATTAGTTCAAAATTTTAGTACCCTAAAATGACATAATTTTGTGGTGATTCAGGTTAACACTCTAAAGATAGAGTGGGTATTTTATAGTGCTGTGTGACAAGTTCCTTGACATTGCATCACAGTCCCACCATGACTTTGTATTTGTCTAACAGTACGTGTAGCATGTTTTCCAAAAATCCACAATTTTTAAAACAGCTTGAAAGACGGTGAAAGTTTAACCTTTCACTTTCCACGCAAAAAAAAACAACCTGACAGTGTGTTTGACTTTGGAGGTTCCACCGCATGTTCTTATGTTGAACCATACATGTCAAATATGTAAGCTTTTTTTATTCTTTTTAGGACTTTCACTTACTTGCACATTTCACAAAAAAATGTCACGATGCGTCGCGTATTCATCAACAAGCGCAGTTCGTGGCTCACATCATGAATGTTCACAACAGTTCTGTCCATTCCAGGATGCACGTTTTGTGGATTTACATGAGTACGGCAAAGGGGAGGAGGGGTTGTAAAACATAACAACAAACGAGGTGTTCTAATGTGGAAGCAGAGCGGATGGAATATTCACAGCAATGGTGTCTGTGGGGAATGAACACGTGTGCTTTTGTCATCACAGGCCATCCAGGAAAAGAACAACGAACACTCCTTTGACTTTGACAGCTATATTGAAAAATAAAGTGTTTCTCAGTATGTTTAGGCAACGATGATTCCCTCCCAACACTTGCTCGCTGTGCTGTGCTTAATGGAACAAGATGTGCTGGTCGCTATCCTCTCCTCCCCCCCAAGACCCAAGGAGGCCTCCACTGTCCCCTCTTTAAAAAACCATGCAGAGTTTGACATCAGATGAGATCACTGCTCGGAAGGAAGAAAAAAACACCCTCAATCATGTCATAAATCCCCTCCAGGTTATGGCAGGTTCATGCTCAGCGTGGCCTCCCCATCTCTCCTCAGGGGTGTCTAGGCGTCTACAAGGCAGATACTCGCACAATGTTGCTCTGAGAGTACGCCGAGGCGGTGCTGGACGAGCCGTCGCCGTCCGATGAAGTCACCACCGGAGCGGAGAGGCTGACCATCGATGGGCTGATGTAAGCTTTGTCACATTTCAACGGCACCGTCTCATCCAGTTTGGCATTCAGACTGGAGCGACTGGGAAAGCAGAAAAAAAGCAGGACAAAAGATGGTGACAGTCCTTTGGTGTATGAAATCAAATCACATGAGACTTCAGCTCCCCAAATGTCTATTTTTTCACTTTTGCCCAAAAAGGGTGGGAAAAAGAAGCAATTGTGATGATAACCGTAGAATTAAAAATGGAACTTACTGCGACATATAAAAAGCAACTCAGCTCAACAATTCAAATTAATTTCAGCAAGCAGATACGTATATAGACTCATTATACACACAATCCCAGCAATACCTATAAAAGACCACTAGGTGACACTAAAGTTTACTATAGTTACAACTAGGGGTCTCACACTACACTCGGATTACAAGACAAGACGGGATTTTAACAGTAATTTCAAGAAAAGTACAATGAAAAATATATTGCAGTCTACTAATTTAATTTCCATTACGTTACACTCCTCTGAAAATAAGAGACTGTATAACTGAGAAAAGAGCTCACTCCATTCATGCCGTTATTCTATGGAACAAACATGACAAGGTCCTGAAACCAATTCCTGCCTGTTTTAGGAGCGAGACGCACGTGCACATGGCAATATACGTATTGAGGCAGACAAAATTATGTCGTTATTTTTCATTTATTGTGCGATGATTAATTCATTCATTTTCTACCGCTTATCCTCACTCGGGTCGCGGCAGATGCTGGAGCCTATCCCAGCTGTCTTCGGGTGAGAGAGAGGCGGAGTACACCCTGGACTGGTGGCCAGCCAATCACAGAACACATATAGACAAACAACCATTCACACTCAAATTCATACCTATGGACAATTTGGAGTCACCAATTAACCTAGCATGTTTTTGGAATGTGGGAGGAAACTGGAGTGCCCGGAGAAAACCCATGCATGCACGGGAGAACATGCAAACTCCACACATAGATGGCAGAGGGTGGAATTGAACTCGGGTCTCCTAGCTGTGAGGCCTGTGCATTAACCACTCGCCCCTTATTGTGTGATTAATTTTTTTTTTCTCTCAATGGGAAATCTTGTGACACATCTAGTAACAAAGTCAAAAGTCAAATCCCATCAGGTTGCACCTCATATTAAAGGCATTGTCGTGGGCTTTCCAGATATGCAAATGTCTCATATGATGTCACAATGACACCAAAACATGTTTTTGTTGCTTGAAACTAGCATTAAAAGACCAAATCAGTTCTTTGACATTGAACAAATCAAAACATCCAGGTTCATTTGTATGTATTGAAGATAGCTAAGAGGGTGAATAAGTATTTCTCCTTGTAATTTTTTTTAACCGCATGCGGATTCAAGTTTGTCAAATTCAACTTGCTATCTTCACACGTTGGCATGAATGAGCGACTTCACACTGCAACTAATGGATCAGTTCAGACGGTCTGTGAAGGCAATTATCTCACTCACCCTTGAGTGTGTTATCAGGACATGCCTCACGTCTGCATGGAACATCATGGCAGCTCAATTACATTACACGTACAGTATACTTGATTTATTGGCTTATCATTCCGTATGGCATTATGTTTTATCAGTATTTATCTAGGAGAAAACGTAGTATGTTAGAATGAAAAAGTTTGTAAATTAAAGTAAAAAAATAGCCAGGGAAATTCAACTAGCTAACTAGAATCAAGTATAATGTGATATTATAATCCCAAAAACAGTACCAAAAAATAACAAATATAATGAACCCCTTATTGAGCACTCCCGGAAATACTTGAAAAGACCTGGGTTCAATTCAGTGACCCTTAGCCCACACCGTAGTTTGAAGCACAGTGACTTTGTAGCCACAAGCTGGAACAAATATTGATAGGAAATGGAGAAAGAAAAGAGTATTTAGATTGGAAAAGTTAGCTTCAAAGCCCTGGCAGATAGCTCTTGCAGTAAGACCAAAGTTGCTGTATCTTCTGTCGCTGTGTTTGACTCACGGATTACATCGCCTGCCAAGAGACTGGAGCAGTGCAGGTATGTTTTTATTGTCATATACAGTGCTAAGTGTGTAAGAGTGTCATATTTTTTACACCTCTCTGCTGATTTTTGTTTTGAACGGCCAGCTAAAATTTGAATTAGAGCTGCTATTGACGGGCTGTCAATGTGATGACCGGGGCTGAAGTCCAGTGTTAGCGATTTAGCATCGAACTACCACAATGATGCACATTAGCACTCAAAGTCATCAAATCTTACCTTTATGCATTCCCACATAGTATCAGCATTTGGGATTAATATGTGGTGAAAGAAAAAGGGGGGAAAAACATCCAAATACATCCATACATCCCTCTGTGTATCGAAGAACGGTGCATCGGTGCGTTCAATGGCCGTCAAAAGTGGGAGAAATCGACACTCGCATTAAACATTCGAAAACTGTGGGGTTTCTAATTAATAGTTCCAGTATTGTAATAAAATCATATTTATTGTAATATAATGATGAATTTCTTTATGCGTTTTAAAAGAGAAATTAAATGACATTGAGTTTGCAATTTGGATGAAATGTTTTATGACTATTGCCCTGTGTTTTAGGTATTTTCATTTGTACATTTCATGAAGGAAAAGTGCATTTAGGCAATTCTTTTATAATAATCCTGTCTAAATGTTCCTACATAGGCTTTTTTTTACTCACAAACATTTAGAATTTCAAACCAGTATCATAAATAAACAAATCTTATTTTGAGCTGACAATGTAATAAAAAAATCACATTTTTTGTATGCTGAATGCTGGGTTTCAGAGTTCAGAGACGGCTCACCGTGAATTCCTTATATGGGCATGCCCGATTTGAAGATTCCCTGTGTAAGCACAGAGCTTCCAGGAAATAATTGTTCAGGTTTGAACTTGCCTAAAGAGGCAAACATTAGGCAGAAGTGGTTGAAGTTGCAGGTTCCTGACAAGCGAGAGAAAAATATGGGACTGCTTTGTGAACTTGGGCGAGGCTTGACTATCTGCCAAACTGTTGCCGAAGCCCGATGCCTTTCCAACGTTACTTGGTCATGTTGAAGAGTCAGAAGTGCAAGCTGTACGTAACAATTTCTTAGTGTTTATTTTGTGGAAGTCAGCGGTTGTCTGTGTAGCATTATAGAGTGTGCATACAGAAAGCGTCTTACCTGCATGTAGTATGTTAATTACAAGCTAACCAATGTCTGGAAGTTCCTTTTACACAACAATTGGTGGGTTTACCCACGTAATGGCCACATTTCCATGACCAATGTCATGCTAAGATTGCCTGCACTTAATAAACTTAGACCTACATTACCACTCTTTGAGTTCATAAACGGTACAGTAAGTCAGGGGTCTCCAACCAGTAGCTCATGAGCTACCAGTAGCTCCTAACCACTTTTCAAGTAGCTCTCCAAAGGTTTCATTAATTTATTATCAACTCCTATACTGCCAAAATTAGAAAGTGGGGTTCAGCAGTAGTCTGGAAGTCCTTGGGAGTTTGACAAATCATATCCGAGTGGGCTTGCCTGGAAGCAGGCCATGGGTGGAATACATTAAAACAGTTTTGGAAAGCAAAGGAAATACATCTGGAATAGTTGCAGATTCTAGACGATGTACAAAGCTTTCTGTGTGGGTTATTGTGTGTGGCTGCTCTATAGGTCTACTCTGTCGATCTCCTCATAGAACTGGCATGTGCATTCAAAATTAGAGAAGCTCAAATTAAGTTAACTTGTAAAGGTTATACAGTTGTACATTTTAGACTCACCCTGAAATGTATCCCGATGTTCATCCTGAAATAGCATGCCTGTACAGGCTATGAACAGGCTCTCATTAAGACTAAAACAAAACACATGCAATAAAACCTCAAATTATAAAGAAAATTACTCATATTCCCTATTTATAGCACATAGACTTCTGGAAATGTCTCACTGAACCTTTGGTAAGATTATCACATCAAAAGTTTTGTTGTTTTACTGTCCATAAAATATATTAGTAGGGAATAGAATGCCAGAAATGGACGTTACGACACTAACAGTGAATCGGGCATACCACCAGATATGGCCAATTAATTTTTCATTTTGCAAGTTTACTCATTTTAATAAGTTCATCGCAAACAACACTTGCATCACTTGAGCTGAACTATTCAACCATAAAAGATTTAAGCTTGTCAGCTTACCAAGGTTATTTTGGAAGCTACAAACATAAATGTGGGCGTAAATGCTGCAGAAGGTTCTGCTTTGTTGGGCTTTCAATGGATGTTTCCAGAACTCCACTGATCTGATCATATTCTGCAATGACACACTGATGTAAATGTAGATTGATCCTCACTGATTGGCTGTTTGACAATCACATGGTTGCCCTATAAAGGGTTAATATTGGTAAAGTATTGTTTCAACCTTTGTCTTAAAAAATAAGATACGATATTAATAGCTTTATTTATATACATTTCTATCCGTCCATCCATCCATCCGCTTATCCTCATTAGGTTCATGGGTATGCTGGAGCCTATTGCTGCCGACTGCCAATTTGTTGTGTGAGGCAGCGGACTCCTTTGCTCTGAGGAAACAGCCTCGTTGCTTCCCTGACAATTTCTGCTAAGCAACAAGAACATGTGACATGAGTCTTGATAAAATGTTTCACCACTGGTTGTGGTGAAACATTTGGCCTGGTTAGTGTAATGTTTTTATTTCTTTCCACACTGAGAAACATCACATATTTACATTTCAGTGTGTCTGAAAAAAGTCGGAAGAAGCAGAACTTAGTGCAGTGCAGTTAAAGAAGAAAAGAAGTTAGACTGGTGTAGTAGTCTGCTCAGTAGTCCAGCAGAGTAGTTGTATACCCATTTTGTCCTATCAACCTCAGTAATGGCAGCCATAACACAAAAAGTGTGAATCGTACCTGTTGGCCATGGGCCTTTCTGGGATCTGTATGGTGCTCAGCTCCTGGTTGTTTGTGCTCGGCATGCTGAAGCTGTTCTTCTTCCTGTGGCGCCGAGAGCAGCACGAGCTGAATCCGTGCGGCGAGGAAGACAGCGAGGAAGCACGGGAGCTGGACTTTTTTATCACAGAGATCTCCATACAGTTAGCCTGGAACGTCTGCTCGTCCACAAACTCGTGATTCTGTGAGGGGAAGATGGTGTTTATTTGGTGTATAAATTTGGTGTATGATTGCCGATAATGATATGAGTGCATGAGAGATTATGTTGTACTTGCTCGTTCAGTATGTCTGCCGTCTTTTTGCCTTCAAAGTTTTGCCTTAATTTGTAAATATGCAATGATTGTTAATGATGTGGGGATCAATACTGATATCAATACCTCCCTTACCCGATCTTTACACTTTAAAATTCATTAATTCATTCATTTTCTGCCACTTATCCTCACAAGGGTCGTGGGAATGCTGGAGCCTATCCCAGATGTCTTCGGGCGAGAGGCGGGATGCACCCTGGACTGGTCGCCGGCCAATCACAGGGCACATATAGACAAACAACCATTCACACTCACATTCATACCTATGGACAATTTGGAGTCGCCAATAAACCTAGCATGTTTTTGGAATGTGAGAACATGCAAACTTAATTCTCCAAAATGTTGATACTGCAATGGTTTAAGGTAATATTTATTATAAACAGAAGCATAGTGGAAAGTAACTGAATTATTAAGATCGGAAATTCTAAACTTCTGGCTAAGTAAGTGCCTAAGGCGTAAGTTCAGTGGCACACTGCTCACTTGAAACAATGGTCGATGGTAAAAAGGAACCTTATGTGAATTGTGGATTTCTCTACTTGGGAATCACACACAGTTAGCATACCTGCAGCAAAATAAGTACCGAGATATGTGCTTAATAATATAATTTCACTGATTGTTTTCCCATGTTGCATACTTTGCACTTAACTTTGTTCTGATATGGATGCTTGTGCCGCATAGAAATGTGCAGCTTTCCAAATTGTACCATTGCCAATGTTATTTAAATACAGTAAAGTCTCGTTATATTGATGTTGTCGGGAGTCGGAAAAAATATCGATATAACCGGACTGTCGATATATCCGATCCTGCGCCGAACTGCATTAAAAGTGGGCAATAATGCACTCGACATTATTCTATAGTATAGAACAATGTCAAGCAGCTTAAATCAATCTTTGCTTAAGGATTTCAATACCAAAAAAGAACACGGCGAACGGCTGCTTCCAGTCAACTTTATTTTTCACACTTCCACCACCAGAGCGCAGCACACACACCGATTCCCGCACTTCCTGGTTCACAGGTCATGCTCAACCCGCCCCACATAGCTGGCCAAACACATGCCACGAACGCCAGCATGTACATATGAAAAACAGTGATTATTGCAAGCGATAAAAAGATATCTGAATACAACAAAATTAAATACATGTATTTGTACGCTTGTGTCTTCGTTGGAATAGGTGTGTATGCTATGTCAGTTGGTTCTTCTGTTGCAGGCATGTGTTTGGCTAGCTATGTGGGGCGGGTTGAGCATGACCTGTGAACCAGGAAGTGCGGGAATCGGTGTGTGTGCTGCGCTCTGGTGGTGGAAGTGTGAAAAATAAAGTTGACTGGAAGCAGCCGTTCGCCGTGTTCTTTTTTGGTATTGAAATCCTTAAGCAAAGATTGATTTAAGCTGCTTTTGTATCGATATAAGCAGACCAAATTGGCTGGCGGGAGATGAAAAGGGCATCGTAGTAACCGGATTATCATAATAACCGGGTATCATACTAACGGAACTAATTATATCATAAAAGACTAGAAATTTGCTGGGAAATGAAAATAGGATCGTAATAAGCAGTAATTCGTTATAACCGATATCGATATAACGAGACTTTACTGTAGATTTTTATTTGTGAATTGAAGAGTGCCTTGCTTGCTGATATAAGGAAAATATATTAGTTGATTATTTTGTTAAGGCTAAATGTTTAAAATAAATATGCCACTTTGTCCATAACTCATATTGCAGTATTTGTCTTATTTGTTTATTTGTGAAATGCATCCAGTGGCATCACGTCATAGAAGCATAATGCGTTCATTCATGACACAACATGTGACCTGATATTAATTTGAGGTAGAAGCTGCTGCCTATACTGGAATCAGGAATTACGTACTGGTACATTAAATCAGTATCGTCATGTGTAATATAAAATTTGGGCCGTGCTTTCGTCTGTATAGCGTTCCTATTTAAGCTCAAGTGAACCGCACCGCACCCAACCAGGGTTTGGAAAATCGTGTTCATTCTTGACCAAACGATCCGTCCTAACAGATCAAACGCACCCAAGTGGCTTTTAACGGAAGGAAACACAACAAGTGTGAACGCACCCTTAATGCTGAGAGTGAATGACTCTTTTATTACATCAACTAAACGGTGAGTAAAGCTGTTTCCCCGCGAACGCTAAACAGCATTTGCAACCATATAGTTTAATAATTGGAAAATGAATCATCGCGGGAGCAGAATTGTATTGGGCCAGATGTCCACATTAAATGCCATCTGTGCAAACATTCGCCACTGTTATCCCTGTGACAAATGAGCATGACTTGAAGGTCACGCTCACAAGTAAGCTTTCCAGCAGGGGGCAGCACAGCGCCATGAAGACCGGGCAGACTTCACACCTGCTCAGAACCATGGCGCACTTTCACACCAACTGACAGTTGTGCATTACATGTGCATTACAATGGTCTTATGGGAGCGTCTCCCCACGTAGAGGAGTGGGGTCATTAATAAGGAAGAACCGTGATTTACCTCCCCGGCTTTGTCGAGCAGGGCAAGTGTAAAACTCTGTGTCACAGCCTCGCATTTTAAAGGCTTTTAGGCCTCTAAATTATACATTACATAAAATCAAGTGTGCAGGTTTGTTTGGCGGGAGTAATCTTTCTGGCTGGCTGGAGCCATGTTATCTTAGCGTGGCGCTAAGGGGAGGTAGTGGAGGAGCGGAGGAGGGGAGGGAAAGATGCATGAATATTCCCCAGCCCCCCATTTGCTGGCTATTTTTAACTCCTGTCGCATATGAATAGATTCTACATTTAGCGCACGGATGAAAAAACTCACTTTAGTTCTATTTGTGTGACGGGCAGCGGGTGCTACTGTTAATCCTTGCTGCATGATGGGATGCAACTTTGCATGGAAGGAACATTTTTTTTTCTTTACAGTGAGCAGTTTGAAAGTCTGTGAAGTCTCTAACCTAGATAATACAAACAAAAGAGGAATGAGGGATATTGGTTCACTGTCAGAAATCGGGTTGAGTCAATTTCTGTTCTTTAATGTACAGTCTTTGATATTCTTCACATTTTGTTCATTAAACAATCCAATTGATGTCAAGGCTAATAAGCTGATCAAGACAAAAACATATTTTGTAATATTAGGCTTTTTCTTGTAAGTGGTACCCCATTTTTTTTTATCGCAAATCCTTTCCAAAATATCTTGAGTCTTGAACCAGTCATGATGTGCTATACATATCACTATATTGACAGTTACTATGGTACCGATTATGTCATTCTATGGTCATAACACCTCGTACTTCGGTACGTGACAAAAAAATATATATATTTATTTTATTTTTTTATTTAAAAATAAAAAAAAATTACAAAAATACAAAAACTTCAACTATATTAGGAAAAGTCAGAAGTGAACAAATGTAACAGTTACTGATTGTAAAAGTACCAGATGGAGTGGTAGGATTTAATAAGCTTTGCTTCTTCCTACTTCTTTTGGACATGTGGAACTGTGAACTGATTATGTGATGCACTCAATTGTAATCTGATGCATGTTCAAATGAAATAAAACCATTATCATTACCATTACCAAAATGAAATAAAAAGAAGCCATTTTTTTAACCCGCGACAGACACCAAAGACTATCAACAAAAATAAATGTTATAGGTAAAATATATATTTTCACATGCAGAAAACATGCACAATAATGATAAATGATGAACAGATGCACACTACCTATACATCCTGGTGAGATCAAATTCAATACTCTTGATTTTAATCTCACCTTCTTTATCAAATTGCTGGCAATGGCAACTGTCATAGGTCCCATGGTGGGTTATTTAGAAGTCATACTCAATAGACAATGCAAGGAAAGTGACTCAAGCAATGCTTAGGATGCATTATTTGGACACTGGAGTCCATGGAATCATACAGTCCAAAGTGCAAACTCGACCAAAAGCAATATTGTTGGAAAACTGAGGCAAAATTTTATGTAAACTGAATCATATGAAAACTAGGGTGTAGAAAAACATAGTTTTGACTGTATTTCCCTGATCAAAATGTTCGACAAATGGCCCCTAAGACAGATTTTGGATAACCCTTATCTAGATTAATGTAATACTCTAATGATTGAACTCCTGTTTGAACCTTGCAGTGTGAAAAATGTACTTTTTATTTTTCCAAACAGTACTTTGTACATTGCATTTGCATTTATAGTGTTCTATTCTACTATTAAGGTCAGTATTGTTACAAAACAGCGCTGTCTTCTTTGCCGTGGGGGCAACAGCCTAAGCACAAAAGCTTCCATCTCTCCGGTGGACCCCAAGGCCCAGTCAGTTGAAAGACGTTTTCCAACGTGTGTTGAGGTAAGGAAGGTAGCGCCTCGCCAATGCGCCTGGACTCGAGCTTCTCTAATTCGCTTGAGAATGCAGCCCAAAGCGGGTGGAAAGTTGAAAACAAGTTTGTCCAGAGCCACCTCATCTGGCTCCTCTCTATGCAGAGGAGCAACAGTTCTACTCCGAATTACAATGCCTCCCACCTTCTCTCTTTTCTCTTCTCAATGACGCTTTTCCCACTTTTCTGACCTATAGATGTAGTTAGAATGTTGTATTCTCATGTAAAACGATGCCAAAGTTTCAGATAATGAGGTTTGTGCATTTGTGTGCCCTGAAAGAAGTTTGGGATGGCTCTGAGCGCTCGTTTTTTCCTAACACAACTGGCCTACATGCTAACCACTCGGCCACCTCGCGGCTGCGTATAACACTTGTATAACTCATCTGCGGTATTAATGCTGGCTGAGCACTTTGCTCCTTACCACTATTGTAACATTGGTTCTGTTCCCGCAGTGTTGTGATATTCATTCATTTTCTTATCCTCACAAGGGTCGCGGGCGTGCTGGAGGCGGGGTACACCATGGACTGGTCGCCAGCCAATCACAGGGCACATATAGACAAACAACCATTCACACTCACATTCATACCTATGGACAATTTGGAGTCGCCAATTAACCTAGCATGTTTTTGGAATGTGGGAGGAAACCGGAGTACCCGCAGAAAACCCATGCATGCATGGGGAGAACATGCAAACTCCACACAGAGATGGCCGAGGGTGGGTGTTGTGATGTATACTTGCTAATTTTAACTTTTTAACTTTCTCATGCACTCCAAGTAATTGTTCGCGTTAAAAACAATTAAGTATTATATATACATTTGGTGGCGGTTAGCGCACAGACCTCACAGCTGGGAGACCAGGGTTCAATTCCACCCTCGGCCATCTCTGTGTGGAGTTTGCATGTTCTCCCCGTGCATGCGTGGGTTTTCTCCGGGTACTCCGGTTTCCTCCCACATTCCAAAAACATGCTAGGTTAATTGGCGACTCCAAATTGTCCATAGGTATGAATGTGAGTGTGAATGGTTGTTTGTCTATATGTGCCCTGTGATTGGCTGGCGACCAGTCCAGGGTGTACCCCGCCTCTCGCCCAAAGACAGCTGGGATAGGCTCCAGCACCCCTGCGACCCCCGTGAGGAGTAGAAAATGAATGAATGAATGAATGAATGAATGAATATACATTTGGGAAGGCCCCTCTCCAATTAGTACCTTGTTTTCTTTGCACAATAGCATCTCAGCTGTAATTTCAGCATTTATTGTACTTGAGCATCGAGAGCTAAGGCACCGCATTAGGTTAAGCTTACATTAGCCGGTCATTTCTAGCCATATATCCTCAACTGCTGTAATGGCACAAAAAGCTCAACCAATGAGCAACCAGCTCCAGTATATAGATCTAGTACAACCTTTATGGTATTAGCTCAGCATGTTTCCAGACTATAAAACTATCACAAGTGCAAGAGCAGTAAAAAAGACAGGATTTTACCGTGGTCTTCTCGAGGCAGTGCAGCAGATGATGATGCTGGCTCTCGAACGGCGGGCTGGCAGACTTCCCCACCAGGGCTTGTCCTGCCTCCTTGGAGGCCTTGGAACACAAAAGTGGGAAAAAAAGGACAGATGAGCGGGATGGGACTATGCAGTTGTAAGAGTTGATGCAATGATTGTCAGGCAACAGCTAGCTCAGTGATGTAGTGGAGAATACACAAAGCATTGAGGCTCAAATGCTGATCTGTAGCACGGCAGCCAAATCTACTGCAACCCGGTGATGATGAGGATGCTCTGGAGATGCATGAAGACATTTTGTGGCCATTCTGATTTTTGGCGAGAGAGGACCGAGGGAAAGTCCAATAGCAAAACAGCAGAGGCGCACCTTAGACACAGATCGAACACACTGCACCAAACATAGCACAGAACCGCAACCACAACAACACCACACACACTTTGGATGAAGCTCTGCGCAGCTTTGGGATGGAAGGTGTTAGTCTGCATTACAGCCTGGGAATGTTCTGGAAATAACATACAGCAGATCAGAAACAGAGTTTAGAGGAGATGCAGGCTGAGCAGACAGCCTCCAGAGGCCACCTACTATCCAGGAAGCCTTTCATTCCCTCCTTCCCCTCCAAACCCTGTTGGATAGACATGCAGAGCTGGGTCATGAGTCAGTGTGACTGGAATGGTTGTTCTCCGCCAGAAGGCGAGTGTGCCTGCCTGGCCCCGCCTGCTACATGGACAGAGAGAGACTGAAGCATGTCAATGCTGAGAGAGGTGTTGATGCAAGAGAGGAGAGGACAATCACACGGAAGCACTGAAGATGAGTGTGGCGGCATGGCCCAAACCAACCCCGTCCCAACCCACGGCCCACCCTCTGTCCCAACCCCCGAGCCGAGTGGCATGCAAGCGTCAGCAAGGCCCCCCGAGCCGCCGCTTGGCCCCCCGTTACCTCCTCCAGCGAGTCGATCAGGAGCCCATTTTGTTTGTAGCGCATATAGGCATTAGTGCCCCGAATCTTCGCTGCACGGATTCTAGCAAGCCGAGTTTTCTGTTTGAACAAACAGACCTCGGTTTTAGCCTTTTTGCTGCCTCGCTAATTGGCTCTGTCTCTCAATGGCAGCCCCCCCAGTATTTAGCGAGGAGGAGCCATGCTTGAAGAAATTGTGCCTTAGCAAACACTTTCAGCAAGGGGAAACACACACTGACATTACTGCTCTTAAGATCATGCCCACTGAAATAAGATTCATACTCTTGGAAGATAGCTTTTGGTCTGTCACTGCTCTGTGTGGATAAGACAGTAACAGAGGGAGGAAAAAGGCAGATAGAAGCTAAATAAAAAGAGATAAGACAGCAGAGGGGGATTTAGTACCCTCTGGGCTCGTCGCTTCTCCGCCCTCTGGCTTTG
Source organism: Doryrhamphus excisus (assembly GCF_037039965.1). NCBI lineage: Eukaryota > Metazoa > Chordata > Actinopteri > Syngnathiformes > Syngnathidae > Doryrhamphus > Doryrhamphus excisus. The sequence continues at coordinate 11,930,150 of NC_136357.1, read as the reverse complement.
ATGGTAAATGCGGCTGAAGTTTGACACGATGACTGGCACGGGCAAGGCGATGACCAACACTCCGCTCAGGGAACATATGGAGCCGAACACCTTCCCTACGATGGTTTTGGGCACCATGTCACCATACCTGAAAGGCAGGGGAAAACGACAATGGGTTAAAAACATGGAGTGTTAGCGCATTGGTCTCACACTCCGGAGATGTGGATTTGGCATCTCTGTGGAGTTACTCGGTGTAGGTTTACTCTGGCAGGGCTTGACAATAACGATGTACCGATGGCCCGGGGCAAGTTAAAACAAAATTCGGGCAAGTAAATCCAATCAGTGATATTCCCGTCGGACAAGTGCACTTTGGCATGCCATACTGCCAAGAGTTTTTTTTAAAAGCGGTTCTCGTTGGGTGTTGGTAAAACACGGACTGCGTAATTCCGGTAGTAATTTGCAAACCAATCCTTGCAAATCTTGAAATGGACCAATCAGAATCGTTTATTTAAACCGCAGTCCACGTTTTACCCACACCCGTTCTTGTTCGCGATCAAGCAATCAGCGATCGTTTGACTACGAAAACATCTATCATGGCGTCCCTGCCAACATCGTCTAATTCTTCAACAACTTCTGAAGGAAAACAGCAAAAAGTGATGAACCAGTGCCAAATGTGTCTATTCAATAATGTTTCATTGTGGTGCACAACTTATAAATATCACTGCTTACTACGACTACCATGTGTAAGGTAGTATGTGACATTCCTCCAAATACAATGCGTCAGTACTATTATCTGATGAATTATCAGCATATATTGATGCTAAATATATTAACCACAAGAAATGATAATCATTTAATCTTTGAGATTCTCATGTGATGCCACAAAAATTAGATGATATCATTATGGCAGTCTTTTCATTTTACATGGGGCAAGTTCGGGCAAGTAGTTCTCACCTAAAGGATTCCCCATGGGCAAGTATTTTTTGTTTTTAATGTAGAGCCCTGTCTGGGTATTCTGGCATTCAAAAAATAAATAATGCCCCAAAATCTTTGAATATGGGTTGTTGAAGGTTCAATAATGTCAGTTAACTTCTCCTTGGTGATCATAATTGTATCTGGTAGTTTCTGTCCTGGTATTCCGGCTTCCTCCCACACCCCAAAATCAAAGCTACTACACATACATTATGGTACTGATGGTTACAGAATGATTTTTAACGAACTAACTTTTAACTTTTTTTTATTAACCTCTTCTTAGTGATCATGATTAAATGCAACTGGTATTCTTCAGGTATTCTTGCTTCCTCTCATACTGAAAACAAAGCTCGACATATGTTCACCCAAAATTTTTAATAAGGCTACATGGACCAGGGGTGACCTCTTTGCAAAACCTCAGCTGGGGTAGGCTCCAGCTCACCAGTGACCCTAATGAGGACATGCTGTATAGAAAACGGATGGAAGGATGGTGCGAAAACTTTTTAAATATTCCAAACTGGTTGCTTGATCATGCCAAGTTGTTGCATTCATTTCATGTTATTTTTTGATAGTCTTGAAATAGTTGCAGTGACCTCAGATTGCTTCAAAAAAGTTAGACATTTGAAGTAGCAGAGGAATAAATAGGACTTTTCTGAAGTGCTCTCTTTGCTGGCCTACTTTCCACGTGCCATTGTGATGTTCCACTTAAATCTCGTTTCATATATAATTACGTACCTGCTGGCTCGGGCTAATTCGTTCATGTCGTGACCAAACGTGCAGAGCAGCCCCTCGCGATCTCCGTAAGCCAAACACCATGCGAAAGGATACAGCGAGTCAGGGAGGTAAAAGCAAATGGGAGCGGCGGGCATGCTGAACCCTAGAGACATCTTTTGAGTTTGTAGAATCTTTTTTTTTTTGTTCTCTTTCATACTTTCAAGCAGATCTTGCATATTCAGTGGTGGCGTGTGGTGATACAAGAGAAAATATTCCTTCTCCTTACATTATCAGTCAGAATATGGTACTGCACATACTGTAGTGCTTCATGTATATATTATCTCACAATAAATCAAATACTTTCACAATAAGAGCACAGAAAACCTCTTTACGACTTTCTAAAATTTCAATTTTTTTAGAGCCCTCTAGACATGAAATAACACCCCTAAAGTGACCTTTACACTTAGTTTGGAGCGAATTATGGCCAATTGTGAATATTATGTTAGTATTATTGTGCCTGTTGTGAGATAATTCAAACCTGCAAGAAAAGCCTCTTCTTTCTGCAATCAAGTCTGATGCTTGTGTGCCTCACTCAACATTACAAGAACATGAATGACACTACAGGACTACATATGCATTGAAGGGAAATTTTAATGCGTGCACACGCACACCCAGTTCAACCCCAAATGTAAACATTATAAACAGTTAATGGTGTGAAATTTGTCAGTAATTTTCATGCAAAACAACCATTTTTTGTGTGTTAGTTAAGTTCTGGCATATTTGTTTAGATATTTTGGCTAAATATATATAGCAAAATTTGTGTCAAAGTGAAGATTATGCTTGAAATGTACCTTTTCACAAATAGTTGTTTTTCTCTGTTGAGAACTGAAGTATTTTCTTGAAACGTGCTGATTACTAAAGAACTGAAAAGAGATACAAACTTTTTTTCCTGATGAATGATGAGAGTCTCATCTTTCTTTTGGTATGTACCACGTTTATACAGCCATAGAACAAAATACTCTGAGTCAAAGTCATGAAAAATGGCCAGTATGGAGAGGGACGGCTTTTGATAAATGGCTGGGATTGAATGAGTCAACATATGTTTGAAAAAACTTAATATTCAAACCACAATGTGGTGAGGATAAAAAGCTTTGCTCCTTCCTACCGCTTTTTGGCCATGCAGACCTGTGATTTGTTTGTGAAGTGTTTAAGTGTAAATTGTGTGCATGTTCAAAATGAATTATAACCAGACCAAGTATTTTCCCCCCAAATGTAGTCTTTTTATCTTATATATGGCCTGCCTTTTTTTGCAGTGCACTTGTGAAATACTGTACTATCAACAGGCTGATAAACATTACACAAATGTGGCTACAAGCAATCTAGAGCGCTCAATTACGCAAACAGACACTTTATTGGCATGTAGGAGGATCCTGCTATCACTGACATCAGCTACTTTGCCACCATATATGTCAGCACTCGCATTCTCCTGACTTAATGAGACATTCTCATTGGAAAGGACTGTGTTTTACACCACTAGAGTCAACACGAAAAGATGCGGTATAAAGCCGTTTACAGCAGCTAGCTTGGTTGGCAATGTTTCCCGGAATGACTGATGGAGGAAGGTAAGAATATATTTGGACGCATTTGAATTGACACAGTATATTATCAAAACACAAAATCACAGAAATATACATGTAAACATGGAATAATGTTTGTTCTTGTGCAGTTGTTTTTGTTTTGCTAGCTTTGCATACCAGGATGCTAATAATGCAATTGTCAATTGTCCACTTGGTCAGAAACTTCATGATTAAACCATTTGAACTATTGAAGAAAGCTATGTTCTACCATCACAAGACAAGCCTACCTCGCATCAAATCAGCCATCAGTCATTCTAAGCTTTTTCTTTGATTTTTAAAAATGTTTCTTTTAAAAAAAAAAAATTTCTTTGACAGCAAAAGGGTGATAAGAGAGAAAAGAAGGTACACAGGAAGTCATGTGAAGTAAGCAGACCCCCATTCAAAGCATTAAAGGGGACCTATCATGGTAATTTTTCGACCCTTTGTATTGAATTGTGGACTCCTATAGAGCAGCTACACACAATAGCCCACACAGAATCTGCAATTATTCCAGCTGTATTTCCTTGGATTTATGCTTCCCGACAAAATGGTCCGTTTTAATGTATTTTATTTTAATTCGTTTTAATTTCACCCACGGCCCAACTCTGTTGTGATTGGTCACTTGCCCAAAATATTTCCTAACTATGGATGAGCCCCACTTTCTAATAAAGTGGTTATAGGAGTTGATAATAAATTAATAACGTCTTTGGAGAGCTAATTGAAAAGTGTTTAGGACCAACTGGCAGCTCATCAGCTACTGGCTGGAGACCCCTGAGTTACCGTGTATGAACTCAAAGTGGTAACGTAGGCGCCGCTGGACGTATGTTGCTGCCTCCAACCTAGCCTGTCTGAGGAGGAGCACTCATTGTCGGACACACGTTGTCAGAGGAACCGTTGTTGCCGTTGAACTCAGAAGTCGGAGGTGAGGGTGCCGTGTTGACTAACTGAAGACAATCGTGACACAACATCGCTAGTGGAAATGTGATCATTACATGTTTTTTGCGGGACTACCAGATATCTGTGAGCACTGTGGTTCTCTCCACCTCCATGGACGCACAGTGTGTCTGACATTAATGCAATTTTCCCGGCGAGAGAGCGCTGCTTCCGGCTTCAGCAATAGTTTGGCGGATATTTCACATTCATGTTCACAAAAACAGTCCCGTGTGACATGCCGTTGACAGATGAAAATATTGAACAAACCTCATTATCTGAAATTTTGGTATCGATTACAACTTTCTAACTATATTTATCGGTCAAAAAGTGGAAAAAGCACAATAGGTCCCCTTTAAGTTAAGAAGTGGCAAAATGTATTTTGACACTTTTCTTTGTTTTATAGCAAAATCTTCACCCCAGACTGGATTATTTCTATTCCCGTTATTTGCTATGGAAACAAACATGTGTTCCAATGGTCAAAACAAAACATACAAGGGAGTCCTTAATGTTTTCATATGACTAAATAACACTGTAGCACCCCCTATGGGTTGAAGTCAAAATGTTCTGGAAAACATGCAAGCTTGTTCTTCTTATTCGCATAGTTTTAGAATCATTAGACAAATGGCACAAGACAGAACACTACGATCACCGTGCCAACACAAAAATGACAGCACTACACCCACAGGGCAACTACAGGGTATAATTCATAATTAAGCCTAAAAATATAACTTTAGGACGTCATGCTGGTCGAGTTTGAGACCCTTGGCTGAAACAGGTCCATTTCAAGTATCATGGAGGTTCAACTGTATGGCAATTTCCTGTTCTGTAATGATCATTCCATGATCTGGAAATACAAAAGCGGTTCTTTTCAAAGAATGGTTCAAAATAAGTTTTGACTGCACCCCCACACCATGGTCTGTTTACAGTCCAAGGTAAGGTTCCAATTAAATTTATCTTTCTAATCTCTCTCCTCACATCTCCAGTGCCTCTTTTCCACCAATGAAACGCACGCCGAACAAAGCAAAGCAAACACTGTGGCCTTCCTCTATTGCTGCACAGAGAGGTGATTATCATTCGCTATCATGACGCAATTAGAGAGCAAGCCTTGACTTCTCGGATGCAATTGACAAGTGCCAGGCCCGACCTTGCAGGTAATGACTACAAATCATTGGAACATAAGATGCATGTTGCTGAAAAGCCATCTGCAGAATGGCAACACTGGAGCTGAATGAATGATTCAGAGTTTTTTTTTTTCCACATCTAAACAAGCCCCTGAGATGAATGGTGGAAACCCAAATGTGTAAATGACCTAAGAAGACCATTACCTCCTGAGAGGAATACGTAAAGGTCATCAGCCTTGCTCAACGGCTGTGACAGGTGAATGTCTCTGAAGTGAAGCGGGCAAATATGAACGTATGGCTACACGGGAGGTTGACTCTTTCATAAATGAACATGTCTAATGCCCACAGCCCGTCTGCTGCCTGAGCCATTAGCCCTCAGGTTTGCAGAGCTCGGGAGGGAAAGACGTGGACATTTCAATATCACGCTTGACGGGCCTTCATGTCCGACAGTTTGCTTTCAAGATGAGTAATCTTGAAGATGTCATTAGTTTTACAGTTCATTACAGGTCAAGTCATTTTCTTATGTCATCACAGGCGTGAAAGCAGGTGTCAATTATGGATTGCTGAGAGGACAGCACAGAGAAATGTGACTTCACACGTGTTCAATTCCATATGCAAAAAACAAGCAGTCAACTGTAGAATACAATGTATTGCAGCTCTCCGGAAAAAAAGAGAGCACTCGCAGTGATGGATTGTTCATAGAAGGGGAAGAGAGCTGAGATCCACCAAGCCCTGCCTCCTCTCTTCACCGTGACGGGAGCAGGAATTAACAGCAGAGAGAGATTAAAACCATGTTCCAGCTCTGTTCTTGTTGTCTCCGGCTAGCAGGTACCAGCGTTTGCTACCCCCTCCGCTGACATGGAGGTTAGGCACCAAAAGATGGATGGCCAGATCGTTATCTGCCCCCGCAGCGGAAGGGGAGGCGTGTCGGGATGACGGAGTATCCATTCCCCCCAATTCCACCCACCTAAAGTTGTGCCCCATTCTGCCTTTTTGAAAGTATGCTAAAAAGGTCTGTAGTATAGTCAGATGACAGTATTGCAGATTGAAGCCCTGTACAGTTATTGAGAGTAAATGCATAGCGGGAGACTTTTTTTGAAGAACATGGAAAAAAATTACCTCCACCAGGTGCAAAAATGTGAGAGTTATTGTTGGTTTTGATTGGTAGCAGATTTAGTTTTTTTCACAAGAATATGAAAAGATGCTTTATGAGGTGAATAGATTTTTTACACTGATTGACGCATTGAGTTGTGGATTCCTATAGAGCAGCCAGCACAGAAAGCTCAGTAGATCTTCCAGAATCTGCACCAATTTCAGCACTATTTCCTTGGCTTTCCAAAACGGTCTGTTTTAATTTATTCCACCAATGTCCTAACTCTGGGCATGCCCACTTTGCTGTGATTGGTCACTCTCCTGAGGAAATGAACCGAAAATGCCTCCCACACAACAGTATTTCAGGGATTACATCACATGCAGCAGAGTTCACTAATGCTGGTCAATTTAATGCCCCACAATTTTACCACTTTTTAAAAAATTCCCATGACCTGGGAAAACAGGCAGTTGGTCTTTCTACAAATCTATCTTCTCCTTTTGCAGTTTTGGTGAATTAAAACATGAAACCTCCCCCAATGTCCAGAATACAAAATGGTACAGTTCTATCATCTTTGGTAATCCTCCCGGAAACCCAATTCATGATTTTTGCATTTGAATAGTGAGTTATTTATTTTAAATATAATGTGTTGTAATAATAAGATTGTTCTTTCAATTTTGCTTGAGGAATTTATCTCTTTCCACATTTTGCGATACAATAGAATTAAAAGTCGACTGCTAATTTACAAATGGACAGTAAAGCAGAACAAACCAAATTACAGCGCAATATCTTAATGCTCCAATTTTATGCAAATTTATTTACCAAAACTGCAAAAAGGATTTTTAATTTTTTAATAATGACTTGGAATGCATGAGGAAGTGGAAAGGAAAACATAGCCCTCTTAAGTATATTGCACACCACAGCGGCAACAGCGCCAATGTTGAAATAGCAGTAAAGAGAAAAATACCACAGCTCATTGTAAACAACAGTATGTCAAGTGTAACCCATGAGTTTTAAAGCGCATGCAGAGGCGATAAAAGCTGCTGGACCACCCATGATACTTCAAATGCAGCTATTGCCATCTCGTAATATAAAATACAAATATAATATAATAAAATATTGTGTTATTTATGTTGTTCAGTGTGTTGCAAGCTATGTAAAGCGTAGTGTTTATTTTGACAATGTTATGGTTTATTGCAGGGGTGGGCAAACTTTTTGACTCGCGGGCCGCATTGATTTAACAAAATTGATGAGGGGGCCATATTACATATTTTATATTATTATTATATATTTGTAATTATTGTATCTGTAAAAGTGTTGTGCAATCTGCTCTATGTGCTTGTGTCCCTTTTTTTTCAGGAGCACTTTGTAAACAATAGACGACATCAAATAACCAAATTGATAAAACACCTACTTAAACCATCAAAAGGTTCTACCATGATGCTAGGTTGTATGTTAAGTTTCAATGAAATAATTTCGAAAGACCGGACGGGCCGTATTCAAACACTTGGCGGGCCGGATGTGTCCCCCGGGCCGCAGTTTGCTCACCCCTGGTTTAATGCCAAGATTTAAGCAGGACAACAGATATCCTGGTCTTGTGTGTGTGAAGTGTGGTTTCACAATAAATGCCATTCATTGCCATCACAAAGTGTTCAAACAACACACAACACAAAACTATGGATTGTAATGTTAGCACTGACGCAAACCACTAACACAACACAAAAGGTGTCCGGCCTGGCCCATCAATACTATTGACCACTTAAGTAGATGCTGCGGGGTTACCATGACTATGTAAATTATGCTATTCTCCTTATTACAAGCCAGTGTGCAGTTGAAAATGATTTAATTTTAGACTCTAAAATGTAATGGAAATGTGCCACATATTATTGCTTCAATAGCAGTATGCAACGTATGCAATCAGAGTTTGCCCTATGAGGCACATTTATGTCACATGTGTGAGCATGTGTGTGTGTCTGTGTGTGTGTGTGTGTGTGTAAAAAGGCCTGTAATTTGACATCTAGTTAAACCAATCCCCCTTCCTAAAAAAGCAATCTTGTTGCTTGATTGTCTTCCAGAAGCCTGTGTCTGAAATCTGACTGCCATCTGGTTAGTGGGAAGCAAAAGGAAAGCGGGAAAAAAGGCAAATACGACTGTAGAGATACGTCATGTGTTTACTTCGCCTTTGAAAGACAGGGCCCCATCTTTATGTTGAAAATTAAATTCCTCAGATGGGATCAACGCCAATTGCAAAAGCATGACCTTTTCTGGTCTATTTGCTCTGTAACGCATGCAGCAGACAAATACCCTCTTTAGATGTTTGGGGGGGTTTGGCAAAGCGAACGGGAGCGCTTATGTCCAAAGGCGTCTCAAGTGCACCCGGGCTTAAGGTTCTGGTGTAATCCAAATTCCTGGTATCCCATCAACTCGTACGCCAATCGAGATCATAGCCAAACAGCTTAGCAGTGTTGACAGTTCGGATGTGGATGGTGGCAGATCTTTCACAAATTGCTTTTTTTTCAACAGTATTAAAATCCAATCTATCATTTTCTCTTCTCTTTTTTTTTACTGAGATGCTTGAGAATATGCAGAAATAGTAAAAGTAAAAGTGAATGACAATAGTGTTCTCTCTCGTCTGATTAGTAAATCTATCAAGATATTGAAGTCGCTCGACTGTAAGGTGCCATCCTATTAAATGAGATAAAGACGTTAAAACTCCATTTGATCCACAGCGCTTTGAAATCACAATGAGTCGCAGCGCAATGCAGCTAATTTGATTAGTAAATTAGGCATTTTGATTCATCAAGTGATTATAATCAAGAAGTAAGCACATACAGTAAGTTCTATCAGAAGCGGCATCTATCCCAGTTGTTTCATGTGAATAATTACTGAGATGAACCTCTAATTAATTTCAATGTCACTTTTTTTTTCCATGAGATTAGTTCAACTGGGGGTTTTGTCTCTTATCATCTGCAAGCGACGAAATCTCATCTTGAAAAGTCCATTGTCATTTCCTGTGCATGTTGAGTGACCGTAGCTGTGTGAAAAAATAATAATAAGAAAAATATACTCACATATTCACATATATAGTCACATATCACAACCAAAAATGGTCATAATAGACATGCTTTCCGAGACGCCATCTCAGAATGAGTTACACAGTTCACGGAAGAAGGACTCAGAGATGGTGCTAACCTGACTCCCAGTATCTAACAGTGTTTTTGCCGTAGCTCCAGCTATTTCCACCTCGACTATTGGACACGTCCCCACTGCTTTTTCAAAAAAATCGCTCTTTGGTCAAGCTTTCAGAGCCTTTAGTCGCACCTCAGATTGCGTGGCTCTCTGCAAACAGTGGCACTTTTATAGTATCAGGTTATTATCTTATTTAGGTTATTATATTATTAAGCCTAATTTACTATGATGATCTAGCTACATTAAAAGAGAGCCACCTTTGTAGTACAGGCAAGCCTGGATTTAGACTCAACAGACTCCAGCTATGTTGTTTGGTCTGGAGACAGTGCAACTGGTAGGTAGCAGAGATGATGATGCTGAAATTCTCATTGGGAGTGACCAGGATGGATAGGATCAGGAATGAGTACATCAGAGGGACATTACATGTTAGAGGCCTTGGAGATAAAAGTCAGAGATGGTTGGGACATGTCCAGAGGAGAGATAGTGGATATATTGGTCGAAGGATGTCGTTTAGAGCTGCCAGGTAGGAGGCGTAGAGGAAGACCAAAGAGGAGGTTTATGGATGTAGTGAAGGAGGACATGAGGGTAGTTGGTGTGAGAGAGACAGATGCAGAAGACAGGGTTGGATGGAGGAGATAGATGTGCTGTGGCGACCCCTGAAGGGAAAAGCCCACAAAGAAAGAAGAAGAAGAGTCAACTTCAGCAAATAGTTTAGTACAAATCAATGTGTTGCTTGATATTTGAGTTTATGAGAACCCAGGTGAAGAGGGACCAGGGACACATTGGCTGTTCATCTTCAAGTTATCATAGGGCAGCAGGGACAGGGGAGGCTGGCTGAGGTGCGTGGATTCATTCAACCTATACACACCTAATGAAACCAAGACCAAAACACATCAATGACCTTGAATATGGATGAAGTCACTCATAAGTTAAGAGTCAGGTAGACACGATACTAGCAAGGTCGTAGTCGGAGTATCTCCATCTCCCGTGGGCTTGACGTGTAATGTGAAATGGAGTAAGAGTCAACAAAACATTCAAAAATCTCAGACATGACATCGGTGTGATGAAGCTGCACACTGATCGACCGAGAGAGGCTGTTTTATTTCATACAAGTCATGACAAGGAGCAAATGGAGGAATGTGGTTCTCCCCCCAAGTGGAAGGAGCACAGTATTCATCCTTGCTGACAGCTAAATAATAGATGTACCAAAAAAACGCAATTTTCCTGCTCAACTCCATCATACTCGTGCGGCTATGAATTCGGAATCTCAAGAAAATGGATTATACTGCCTATGTGTCAGAAAGGCGCGATAACATGAGTGAAATGAGATATTCAGTTTGCGGGATAGATTTATGGAGTACTGCAGAAAAGGTCTTAAAGAAGGTTACGGCACATTAAGAGCACTCATAAAACATTTATTTTAAAGAGAGAAATGACCACACATGTGATTGTGCTGGGCTATGCCTCTGTTTAACTAAAAAATAACGCAGCACACAGACGGTGCTGCATTTGCTGATAAACAAAGCGAGTGCTTGCTGAACAAAAGCAGCCGCTCTCTGGTGTATGATACAGTTAGATTATTGATGAAACAAATGTAAATCTAATGTTTTTTTTGTGGTGAGTGATGAAATATTAAGCACAATCTGTATTTATGCATGCCCCACAAGGATCATACTGTTAAAGATTACCAAAACAATAATACTAGTATAAACACTCGTCATGCATCATACAGTGCGGTGTCATAACCACAGTGAAATACAACACAATGTTCCCTCAAACACAAGCACAACAAATGAACATGATCCCGGACATGATCCCTAAACACCACACATCATTTCTGGTGTTATGCACTACTGCACAGGCCACAGCCCAGGATCACGCCATCCAAAAAAAAGCTCCCTCGTGTTTGGATACCAAAAGACAGATGGGATTAGGAGTGTGTGGGCTGATAGGACTCTGCTCTGATGCTATCCCTCAGATATACATCATTATTGAGGATGGGGAATCCCATGGGCATCGGGATTAGCCCGCTAGATTTTCACCACAGGTGATAAGGGAGGGAAGGGAAGGCTGGGAGTCGCTACACAACATAATGGGAGATAGCAGAGCACAGATAGTAGGGGAAGGCAGAAAACCGCACTGTTTGTGTGGCAGCAACAACATAGCAAGGCTGCAAACAGTGGGGGTGGGGGGGTAGTTTTTGAAGTGTTCTGTACTGATGTTGATGTTAATCATAGACCCAAAGACCATAGACGCACAAATGAATCTTACTGCAATGTAGGGAGGGTCAGGCTTTTACAGACACGGTTAAAATGAGCCAAATTTGGCAGTACACTAAGGGAGCAAAATGCTGCTTGGCTTTTGTATTAAGGGCTTTATTGATTTTTTTAAATGAAACATAGAAAACTGCAAACGGATGGCAGGTAATTTTCCAATAAATACAATACCCAAAAAAAGGAAAAAAGGAAAGTGCAACAATGCAGACAAGGGCACCAGTTTCGTTAATTCATTCATTTTCTACCGCTTATCCTCACGAGGGTCGCGGGGGTGCTGGAGCCTATCCCAGCTGTCTTCTGCAAAAGGCGGGGTACACCCTGGACTGGTCGCCAGCCAATCACAGGGCACATATAGACAAACAACCATTCACACTCACATTCATACCTATGGACAATTTGGAGTCACCAATTAACCTAGCATGTTTTTGGAATGTGGGAGGAAACCGGAGTACCTGGAGAAAACCTCTGGGAGAACATGCAAACTCCACATAGAGATGCCCAAACAGAGATTATAACCAGGTTTTACCGATCACCTGACTGTGTGGCCAACATGCGAACCACTCACCACCGTGCAGCCTACTTTAAACATTCATTCATTCATTCATTTTCTACCGCTTTTTCTTCACGAGAGTCGCAGGGGGTGCTGGAGCCTATCCTAGCTGTCTTCGGGTGAGAGGCGGGGTACACCCTGGACTGGTCGCCAGCCAATCACAGGGCACATATAGACAAACAACCATTCACACTCACATTCATACCTATGGACAATTTGGAGTCGCCAATTAACCTAGCATGTTTTTGGAATGTGGGAGGAAACCGGAGTGCCCGGAGAAAACCCACGCAAGCACAGGAAGAACATGCAAACTCCACATAGAGATGCCCAAACAGAGATTATAACCAGGTCTGACTGATCACCTGACTGTGTGGCCAACATGCGAACCACTCAAGCACCGTGCGGCCTACTTTAAACATCTGATGTGTAAATAAAGGCTTCATGATGTTAACAGTTTGAACCTGTATTGCCTTGTACTTCAAAACAACATTGTGTAAGCAACCACTTATCGTGTAAACAAGTTTTTTTTTCATGCCTTCCACAATCCAGCTGAGCGAGGAAGTGAAAGGTTAGCATGTAAAGTTCAAGAAGACAAGGTAATACAAGCATACATCGCTGCACAACAGTCGCGATTGTACATGAAGGGATGCGCTGGTGTCAATGTGGCCTTGATCCTCCAGTTCAACATCCACCATGGAGTCACAGCAACTACAAAAAGTCAATATAGGCCTGGACTATTCTTCTCTTTTGTCCATGCAGACACAGATAAATCAAATGGATTAATCCCTCACATACAGTTCCAAAGGCAAAGGCACCTCAACACTCCCCTCGCTCACATATCAAACATGTATTCCCCTAGCCCTCCAAATCCCAGCTTAACCCTCACCCCGCTAAACCAGGCGGCTAGTTATCATGGGCGGCTTTGACATTAGCATGCACGCTCTTCTCATTTGCGAGATCTTCTTAAGCGAAGGTGATAAAAAGCTTTCTTTCTTCCATTCCTGACTTTGACTCACCCTTCTTCTTGCAGGACCTGCCTCATCCGCTTTCTCTTCCTTCTCCTTTCTCCATTATCATGCAGTGTTAGAACAGGCCAGCTTGACATTTTTCTTTTCTTCCAAGCTCCTCCACCCTTTCAGTCGACACCTGCTGACACTTGAGAAACAACTGCTGTCCTATGCGAAAAATAAACGTCTCCGTTTTGCAGCCATTATATGCCCTGTCACCTCTAAAGGCAGCAGTGATGATGACCCTGATTCCTGATGGCTGTTTTTTTTTTAAATTACTAGACGACTGCTCTGTATTAATACAAGTTTTACTGCGGTTAAGTGTCCACACAAAGCCAGAAAATAGTAAACATGCAAATGTGACAATAACAATTTGTAGCCGTCAGAGGGAGGTCTTATTCCTCCATCAGTCTTGGCCTGATGAAACCTTATTTGAGCGACTCAAAGACCCATTTGTCATGTCTTCCCATCCTCCAATCCAGCTTCCAGCATTTATTTGGAAAGCCAGAGGCTATAAATAAATTTGCATCACGTCAGTGTAATACTTTCATAATGCAATTACACTGCTTTGTGGTTGAACAGAGATGTGTCGGAGGAAATAAGGGGTGCTCTCGATTTATACAAGAGCGTGATGATAAAGTTAAATCATCAGGCACTCAAGTGATTGTGCTAATGAGGTCATTCCGTATCCGACATTATTTGAAAAGTCGTGATATTTTTTTTTTTGGAATGCTTTGATTCGCCATTAAAGAAGTTACCACCAGCTGAGGCCTTCATGGGTAGGAGGTCAACACCAAGGATGGGGATGACAAATTAAAATGTTAAATTGATAGTGTTAGTAATTGCAGCATTAATTGCACGTAATGAGAATATCGAGGACAAACTGACCTCCAATGGAAAAACACTTACACGTGTCCCCTGCGACCTCTGATGTGCATTCAGGTGAAGGAGGGGGGAAAAAAACCCCGAAAGGTCCCATAGATTAGTGCCTTCATGTCGTAAAAAAAAGGGAGCCTCATCACAGTGACAGCAGATTAGTGCTCTGCAGCTACAGAGCAGACGGTGCAAGATTAACTTTGATCTGCAATTTCTCTCTGAGCAGCCACTGGAAATCAGCTTCCTCCAACAAATGGCCCGAAACGCCTAGTTTGCAGGCATGAGCACAAGACAGTTACTAAAGAGTGTAACCTGTGTTTTGGGGCCCCTGGATTCATGCTCCCGGTAATATGATGATTTAATCTTTTAAATAACCACCGTGCGCTAAATTATTAATTTGCTGCAGCCAGTCATTAGTTTTATTGCTGGCTTTATAATTGCAAGACGTTCAGATATTAGATGTGAAAAATTATTCACAAAGGCTTTCACGGTCCAATGAGCTGAAAATAAATATTCAGACCAAACATTTAAATCATTCCAATTATTTAAAATAACAAAAATCCTGAATATTTTACAGCCATATCACATTTTATAATTGAGGAATACATTCAATGTCAGAGAATAAATTACAGTTGGTCTTTGGGTTAGAAGTCGACTTTTGATGCAAGTCAGACCGTATACTTAAATGAACTCCTAAGTCACTCACATATACGCAGAAAACACAAGGGCACAAAATATAGCAATAAAACACTAAATACAGCAATAAATATTAGTGGATGAGTGGTTAGCGTGCAGGCCACACAGCTAAAACACCTGAGTTTGAGGATGCTAACCATCGCACCAAAGGCTTGGACTTCTGGACATACAGAAAGAATACAGACGTTTATGCGGCTGTAGGTCGTCATTACAGAATAAATTACTCTTTGTTTCGAGTAGGACTGCAACAGGAGGAATACTACAGTAATATGTTTTAACAAGGACACAAAAACGCTACAGCACAGCCAGGATGAAAATAATTACATACAAAGCTGTATAAAGTATATATACTGTATACAACTACAGCATGTGCAAAACTATGAACAACAATGATGAATGGGGAGACTTTTGTTATAATTTGACAGTTCTTCACATATGTTACGAGTTAACAGTAATAACTAGTTTTAATATAAATGTATTGATGGTAAAATATTTGGAGGCCATGCCGCAGCCAATATCGAGGAGATTGTGTATTTATTTTCTGCAAAATAAATCAAAATAAAGTTTTTAATTACACTGTAAACAATTACAATTAATTTACGGCCAATTTCCAATAGTAATATACTGTATTAACGGAATACAGTTTTTTTACTGTAGTTTGCAATGCATTGTGGGTTTTTCAACGTGAAGCAACAGCGCATGGGCTGTCAACAGTATGCCACTGTTATAAATTACAGTAAACTAAAGTATTTTCTAAAATTTGGTGTGTCCCAAACTCGCATGGTTTGTATTTTTGATTATTCTTATTGTATTTTACAGTAACCGTATTTATGTTGACACTGCCCGTTTGAATAAACATTTGTGTGATTTATATGTAAATTATCTGTAATTTAACAGGAAAATTGTTACTACAATTTTACAGTAGTAAGTTGTTAACTGAGAATAATGGAGGAGCTGTAAAATAACAGTATATTACTGTAGTGTTTATATTCTCTACAGCACAGTACTGTAATACTTTTACAGTAATATACTGTTGTTGTCGATCACAGTAGCACACTGTAAAATCCGTTTGAAGCTGGCGATTCGAGCTGCCAGTCGTGTACTGTAATTTAACAGCAAAATTTGTTACAGTTTAATTTATGAGAGGACATACATTACTTAAAAATGAAATAATGTTATAGGAGGACCACCGGGATATTTCTTACTTTACTGTAAATACAGAATAAATCAGTGTTTTTCAACCTTTTTGGAGCCATGGCACGTTTTTTTACATTGGAAAAATATTGAGGCACACCACTAACCAAAAACGTTACAAAATGACAATCTGTACAGTATATTTAATTACAATATAATTTCTCTATTTATTTATAATCACTCAGTGTGAACCCTGGGCTTGCAGATATCCTGGCAGGAATAGAAGAAAGTGATATTGGATAATTCCTCACGGCACATCTGACGATTTCTAGTGTGCCGCGGCACAGTGGTTGAAAATGACTGGAATAAATAAAAGCAGTGGAATGGAAAATGTATGTAAAGCATAGGTTCCCAATTTGGATCAGCAACAATACCTCTTCACTAATACCTGACTTTGGACTTTTTGAATTTGGAACATGTCTCTGTCCTGCTATTTAAACAAGAACAGAAAAACTTTTCCAAACTTTTTCCACACCCTGATCGAGATCCGCACCAACGTTGAAAAGTCTGATAGAAATACTTTTGTCGAATTCACCTAACTGACAAGCAAAATTCAACAGTCTCTTTAATGTAAAAATACACGCCACATTTAGTTGTCTGTGCATTTCACACAGCACAGCGAGACATTGCCATAAAGGTTTGTGCGATAATTAGACGTATGACAAGATCCAGCCTTTTATTCTTCTGTCTTGAAAATAAACATGAAGGTAGAAAAAGAGCTGCGACTTCAAAGGTACATTTCAACATCTCTAATAGAGGATGCCACACAAGTGGCAAAAGAAATGGCAAGGCATAAAAATGTACTTAGAAACGGGGGATGGTAGCCAGGTCGATGCCAGCAGGCAGACAACGTCAGGATACTCTGGCGAGAGTTCACCATCAGGGGGATGGAGAACTGGGGAGGAAATGGAAACCCTTCCAGCAGCTGCAGAACAGATCACTGGGGAAAGAGAAGAGCTGCTGCCATATTCTGGGTGATATTTCCCTGTCTTCTTACTCCACACGCATTAGGGAACATCATTACTTTTTCCATTTCATTCCACGAGAGTTCTCTTGTCAAATCAAAACATGACATGAGGAATAATAACTCAGGGTTGTGGGCGGAACGGCAACATGGCTGAAAGGTCATTTTGCTGATAAAAAATTGTTCACGCAGCCACACAATATATCAGTCGTCAGTGGCTTTACTGTCTTTGCTTTCACAACCACGATACTTGAAGCCTGAATTGAGCTGACCCGGGCCACAAGGAGGACATATGTGTAATTAATGACACAACTCCCGATTATTTATAACTAAGGCATCTTCTCAGCTGCAGAGGACAGGACTCCTGATGAATAATAATGTAAACGCTGCCTAAAGAACGGCAGAGTAAAGGCACTGCTTTGGCTTCGGATTTGAATCCAGCGTTAACAATCGTGACTGAATGAAGGTTATTCATTTTAATCACACTACAGCACCTCCCTCCCTCACACTATCCCTGGGGGCTTGCTATATTTAAGCACTTTTTTCATTTCTTGTCCTTTTTTTGGTCTTGGCTGATAGCAAGGCAATTGCTTTGTGGGACGTCTGCCCTTGAAGAATCAGACAACAGAAGGAGATATTTATACATACTGTAGATGTGAAGTTGGAGGGAGCTGAATCAAATTCAACGCCTACTTCTTTGACTGTGTCGCGTTAACAAATCAAATCATAGGCTTCCCTCCCTTACACCCGCTCGTGAGCTTTTACTTCTCTTTTGTCGTTAATGTTTCTCTTCTGACAGAAAGGCGATGTTGGTTTTGTACCTTCTCTCCAAGACTAGATGTCTTGGCAGACTAGATTATTCGCCTCCAATTTGTTCATTCTAATTTGGGGTCTACTAATTGTCTTCTGGGGATGCTGTGGCTAAAACATTCAATGAAACCCTCATAGATCAGGGACGGTCTACTTGGAGCGCTGCCATGGCGCTGAACCAGAGGTCGTTGTGTTGTGAATAAGTCACATTCACAGTGCATGCTGAACCCTGGCATGAAGCAACCTCCATTGACTATGTTGTGGAAAAAAATTTCTATCATCCTAAGTAGGATAGAGAATGCCTGAAATAAATACATAACTCTGGCAGTTTTTATTACCTTTGCAAAACAAAGGGGTCAGACAACACACAGTATGCATGGCGGTCTGTAGGTGTCTGGCCAAGAGTGGTTTCTTGGTGGGAACTTTTATAACTCCATTGCATGCAAATGAATTACATTACAAGAGAAAGGAGACATTCTTGTCACTCCCCCAATGCGGGTTAGCCTACACACCCATTCTTCTGGCACGGTTTGTTGCACCCATGCGAGGTAACCTCCAACCATTTGTTGGAACCTCTTGATATCCCCTGTCCCGTGAAGGTAGAGCTTTGATCAAAAAATGACCTCCTCCGACACTGGCCCTAACCCCAGGTTACAGATAGCCTCCTGCTGTGCCACCATCCTTGAAGGGACAGCAGGATGTTACAAATTTCCCCACTGAGGGACGAATAAAGGCATACCTTAATGTGCTCGGATGCAATTGTGTGAAGCAATTCACACAATGTGTAACCTATGTTATCAGAATCAGAATCAGAAAAGGTTTATTGCCAGGTTTGATCAAACACATACTAGGAATTTGTTTTGGTATAGTAGGTGCAGACACATCTATTAAAAAAGAATGAAAAATACAAAATATACAGAATAACAGTATAAATATATGTACACAGTCTGTTTTTTGTTGTTATTCCGGAAGTGCAGTCTGATTGTTTTTCCTAAAAGTCCAAACTGGGCATTAATGTAACGCATATAATGAAAGTGTCAAAGTGGCAGGATGAGGCAAAGGTGGGGTGTGAAGAGTATCAGGTGGGGTTCCGGGCCTTGTTGATGAGGCTGACAGCAGACGGGAAGAAACTGTTCTTGTGGCGTGAGGTTTTGGTCCTGATAGACCGCAGCCTCCTGCCAGAAATATAAATATAAATTTTTCCAGGCACGGTGGTCTAGTGGTTAGCGCGCAGACCTCACAGCTAGAAGACCAGGGTTCAATTCCACCCTCGGCCAACTCTGTGTGGAGTTTGCATGCGTGGGTTTTCTCCGGGTACTCCGGTTTCCTCCCACATTCTAAAAACATGCTTAATTGCCGACTCCAAATTGTATGAATGTGAGTGTGAATGGTTGTTTGTCTATATGGCTGGCTGGCGACCAGTCCAGGGCGTACCCCGCCTCTCACCCCAAAACAGCTGGGATAGGCTCCAGCACCTCCGCGACCCTCGTGAGGAAAAAGCGGTAGAAAATGAATGAATGAATAATTTTTCCATCACAACTATTAGAACAATGAATGGACCCTGTAGCAGATTTCACAGGATGACATCAGTGACAGGTGCCTGAGCCTAAATATCCTCAGTATTGACTGATTGTTGCGATGGGCTTTAATAAATATCTCTGCGGTCCCCAAAGATGTGGGGGAAAAAACAGATGCCATTTTCCAACTGTCAGGATCTCATCCAATTTTTGCTCCGAGCTGTTAATGATATGGGAAATTGTGTTCTTTGTGCTTGTCACTCTTTACATCCCATTGACTGGGAGTTGAACACTCGGGAGCGAGCAGTGGAATGTGCGACAGTGTATTTGTGGTGATGATTACAGCCCATTAACTTTGATGGATGCAGTTTCTTAGAAAAGGCGACGTGTGCTGCGACAACGACGCCGCAGCTTGTTTACTCACAAGCAGATGTCGTCACAAAATTGCAACGAGACTAAACTTGGGGCGTAAGTCCATAGGAGATTGATTTTGCATCTAGACATGAGCACCTTTGGAGGTAATTGCATGTGGCGTTAAGGAGGAAATGTCGGCCACCATTCCCTCGGGATCTCCAGAGAACGGCAGTGACCAAAAGATCAAATGCCACGCTGAATGTGACCAGCAGATCCACCAGCAATTTAAATGATGTCACGTGCACTTCCACGCATACAAGAACACGTCTGTACGTGCAAGTGAATGAGACAAAGCCGGCTCTGAAATTGATTGCCACGTCCACTTTTATTAATGCTAATGTCTCACTGGCTTTTCTCCTCGGCTCCGACTCCCTTTCTTCTCTTTTAGCTCCAATGTGAGATTTGCTCCAAACGAGACACATTCCATTTGTCTGTGTCCGCGGAAAAAAAGGCCACACAAGGTAGAAATATAACTCTTTAAGCTCATCCGCAGGGATTAGGGACAATTGGCTGAGGGGGGAAAATCCAAATAATAATCATCTGTTTATGGTTTTCCACTAATACCTTAAAAAATCCCCACATAGAAAATAGTCCTTAAGCCGCTGCGGCACAGTGGAGATGAACAGAAGTGGGAAAATCACAGTGGAAACTGAACGCATGCTTCAATGACACCTATTGACAAAGAGTCTGGATAGTTACCGTACCTATCTTTCTAAATATAGATTATGAATTATTGTCTGTTTAAGTAAAGTACTGTTCTTTAAATCAGTGAACTTCATTGAAAGATCGCCACCTATTTTGAAAGGTATCTGATTTACTGCACCACCCTCGGCCATCTCTGTGTGGAGTTTGCATGTTCTCCCCGTGCATGCATGGGTTTTCCTGGTACTCCGGTTTCCTCCCACATTCCAAAAACATGCTAAGTTAATTGGCTCCAAATTGTCCATAGGTATGAATGTGAGTGTGAATGGTTGTTTGTCTATATGTGCCCTGTGATTGGCTGGCGACCAGTCCAGGGTGTACCCCGCCTCTCGCCCGAAGACAGCTGGGATAGGCTCCAGCAACCCTGCGACCCTTGTGAGGATAAGCGGTAGAAATGATTTACTGCACTGCAAAATGCACACTCTAAGTTCACATGTAGCCCAATATACCGATATTGTCTCACATTTCATTTCCGATACTGATATCAACAGATATAGTCAGCAGCTCTTCCCTCAAACTAATGTCAGGTCACAAAGAAACACTGAGAAATAAGACAAAATACTGTAATGTGCAATGTAAGTTACAGAAACAGTGCCACATTCATTTGAAACATTTTGTCTCAACTAAAATAACATGTTCTCCTACTATAAACCACTAAGACTGGTTAGTCTTAAAGTGGACCTATTATGCTTTTTCCATTTTTCTGACCTATAAGGGTTGTTCCATTATTGTATTTGTTGGAATGTTTCAGATAATGAGGGATGACTCTGACCGCTTGGTTTCAGTGTTTTTTCTAACACTGGCTCTTTGTGACATCACAGTGTGCTGACAATGAGCACAAACTGTAGGCCTCGCCCCCCACTGAAACACGTGTCGTCCAGCAAAAAAACATGTAATGACCACATTTCTACTAGCAGTGTTGTGCCAAGGTTGTCTGCAGTACATTACCACTCTTTTCCGAGTCATACGTGATAAGTAAGGGGACTCCCACCAGTAGCTCCTTACCACTTTTCAAGTAGCTCTACAAAGGGTTTATTCATTTATTATCAACTCCTATACCGACAAAATTAGAAAGTGGGGTTCGGCAGTAGTCCAGAAGTCCTTGTGTTTTACAGGAGTCCACAACTGGAGGCTGAAAAATGAGCATTGTAAGTCCCCTTTAATACATACACAATTAAAAATACAATTACTAAATAGTACTGGCACCCTACAATTTGGAAAGTTGCACATTTCTATGTGGCACAAACATCTGTATAAGAAATGGCTCTGGAGGTAGAGCAGGTCATCCAGAAACTGGAAACCAGTCACTGTTGGTGGGTACCTGGGTAAGACACTTCACCGACCGTGATTCCAGTGATGCTCCCATTGGTGTAGGAATGTGAATGCATGTTTGGAGGTGGTCAAAGAGGCAGCAGCCATGTTTCTGTTAGACGACTGTGACTACAGATGTAGATTGCCATCACTTTGTGTGACTGAGGAGTGAATGAATTATGGGTTGAACTCATTGTGAAGCGTTACATAAAGGCAAATCCATTATTATTGTTTACATGCAAAATATGAAACTCTGGACTAATTAATATAATCATTAACTCTAATTAATTTTCTACCACTTATCCTCACAAAGGTCGCGGGGGTGCTGGAGCCTATCCCAGCTGTCTTCAGGCGAGAGGCGTGGTACACCCTGGACTGGTCGCCAGCCAATCACAGGGCACATATAGACAAACAACCATTCACACTCACATTCATACCTATGGACAATTTGGAGTCATCAATTAACCTTTTTGGAATGTGGGAGGAACGGGGAGAGCATGCAAACTCCACACAGAGATGGCCGAGGGTGAAATCGAACTCAGGTCTCCTTGCTGTGTGGCCAGGGGCTAACCACTCTATTGCCGTGCAGCCCTTAATATAATCAGTGACATTGAAAACTGGGCTCATTTAGCATTTCACACATGAACGCAGCATTAGATTAGAAAAGAGAGAAAAAGAGAAAAAGAAAGATGCCTTACTCTCCCCCCTTGCATAACCAGCGCTTTCATTACAAACTGCATATTCACAAGCCAAAGATTAATTCCAAACATACTGAGATAGGAAACTTGTTGCTGTGTGCATCATGTCGCCACTTGCATGCCGATATAATTATCAACATAAAAAACTGATACCGATATGAGCCGACATCTCATTTCTATGCCATCTCTATTTACGTGTATGTTTTTTGTCAACATGCTACCCTATTTTTCTTGCAATTTTCCAACTGATTTTCCCCACTGCGTAGAAATAATAACTTTCCCAAAGATGAAACACCGTCCTCTGCAGTAGTCATCTAGTTTTTTAGCCTCAATCCGACTGACATGTTTGTTGTAATTGCTCCTATCAAGGCGATCTATTGAAATGTTGGTATCGCACATCGAGAAGGAGCAATCAATATACACAAAATGGATAAAAGTAGGTGGAAACCCAGCCATAGGAACTGAAGATAGAAAACTCATTTTATTGTGGAATGCTGGGTTTCTCTCTGTTCATATTCTTCCACACCAATCTCCTCCAAGCATGCCTTTATAGACTGTTCCCACAAAAGCATAGGTGGTCCAGAGTGTTGAGAATTCCGTTTCAAGGGCATTTAATTAGATTAGATTAGATTAAATTTCCAATTTCTCCAAAAATTACATAAAATGCTCTTAAAACTATAACTATTGTACTCTATAATGACTTTGTAAATAAATCAAATCTACCTTGTCCCTAATGGAAACAATGTCGATATTTATTGACCTAAGTATTTGGCGTTGTTGTAGTGAAAACCCAACTAACGCATGGTTTTGTGATTACTCTTCACAGAGGCAAATGTATTGTCAGGCTTATTCCGCAGACGAAGCAAAAGTGTGGCATTTTTTAAAAACAGATTATTCAGGGGGGATGAATAATTAGTTTCCAGGGTGCATACTGAGACGGACTACTTGTGAACCGATCGAAACTTCATGACTTATTCAACCGGGAAGCCATCAAGGGAGTCAGCGTAGAACTTTCCTTGATTATCAACCATAAAGTTGGGAATTAGCTTGGACGCACAGAAGAGTGTTTATGCAGAAATCTTAAAGCATCGCTGCCTGGTTAAGCCGTGGTGGTGGCTATAATTCATGCCGACAAACAGAAGAACGAAAAGACACATGCTGATATCTACTTTCCTGGCGCCTGTCATGTGACTCCTCTGAATTTACAAGGTTTTAGGTGCAATAAACGCATCATCACCATTTTTGCTGCTGCAAAGATTTATCGCTCAATCCGCTAAGAGAGCGGCGGTAAAGTGTTGATTTACAGCTGTGCTAATGTTTTAAGGCCGGAGGTCGTTGATTTTTGTTGGATTTGATTTCCTCATTGTCTTTGCATGTGATTGGATAGTTTGACTCCAAGAGTTACATTCATTAGCTCTATTGTGTTTAATGCAAGGACATCAAGTGGCATCTTTGTGTTGACCGTTGCCATATTAAAGGGTCTGGTGCTTCTCTTTATCGCATGATGGATAGCACAATATTAACACAATATTTATCATCTTCATTTATAAAATAACTTGCATTACATCAGTTGAGGTTGTCTGAAGGGCTGCCGTTGACAGGAAATAATGGAACTATACGATCGCTATTACTGCGCCATCAATCCACCGCGGGCATACGGACACGGTCAAAGGAGGCGGACATTGAGACTGTGACGGTGACACTGACACACCTGTTCAAAAGATATCAGTCAGAGGTGGAGAGGGAATAGCATACCCCCGAGCTGTGCAGACACCCTTTTTTTGTGTCTGTTTGACCAAATGGCCTACATTAGGTGATGTATTTTGCTATTTATAGCAGCTGGGGCACACAGGAAACAGCTGCCATGCGTCAGGGTGACAAGCTGACATCCTTCATCACAGCAGGACCTTCCTGCCAGGCAGACAGGAGTAAGCTCTTTAAAGGCAAACTAAAATGAGGACAGAGGTTCTTATCATTCTGCCGTTGCGCACAGAAACAAATAATCTATGGGAGCCTGCGGTAAACACTTAACAATGACCGTGGCCAGCACGGGCAAGTCTGATCTTCCTTTACAGTCCCATTCAAGCGGGATATTTATCACAAAGTGCTTTTATTGTGGTCTGCTGGCGCCGCAAACTGGCACATGATCCCACATAGGATCTGGGAGAAGTGAAACGGTGGGTGAAGAGCGAGCCTTTAAGCCGTCAAAGAGGCCGCGATGTTACCCGTGTCTTGTGCCACAAAGCGACTCTTTAGGTGTTGTGAATGGGGCCGTAAACCAAAAAGAAGAGTCGGCTAATGTGTTACCATCAAAGTTTTAGCGCGCTCTCTGAAGGTGATGGCAAGCCGAGGCTTCTGTTAATCTGTTACATAAAAGTCTACATTGATTGCGATGCGCACTGAGCATGAAAGATAGTTACTGATGAGGAACATTACACGCTATGCTCTGCAGCATTTGCATGCAGTTGCAGTAATAGGTCTCATGTCTTGCCTTTTAATATATGAACCAATTTGAATGGCTTTCAAATGCAATCTTCAAAAGTGAAACCTCTTTCACGTATTTTTGCAGGATCAATTGCGACCATGGTGCAACCTGTTTTCGTGAGTAATTTGCCCCAAAAAGGTTAGAAAACCGAGGCAGTTTTCCATTGGAAAACACGTAAATCAAAATAATCTGTTCCACCCAAAAATCCATTCATTAATTTTCTACCGCTTGTCCTCATGAGGGTCGCGGGGGTTGCTGGAGCCTATCCCAGCTGCCTTTGGGCGACAGGCGGGGTACACCCTGTACTGGTCACCAGCCAATCACAAGGCACATACAGACAAACAACCATTCACACTCACATTCATACCTATGGACAATTTGGAGTCACCAATTAACCTAGCATGTTTTTGGAATGTGGGAGGAAACCGGAGTACCCGGAGAAAAGCCACGCATGCACGGGGAGAACATGCAAACTCCACACAGAGATGGCCGAGGGTGGGATTGAACTCGGGTTTCCTAGCTGTGAGGTCTGCGCGCTAACCACTTGACCGCCGTGCAGCTCCCACCCCAAAATTATTAAGAAAAAATACATTTTACAATAAGAGTTTTTAATTTAAATGCTGTAATCATGTGGCACGGCGGTCGAGTGGTTAGCGCGCAGACCTCACAGCTAGGAGACCAGGGTTCAATTCCACCCTCGTGTGTGTGGAGTTTGCATGTTCTCCCCATGCATGCGTGGGTTTCCTCCGGGTACTCCGGTTTCCTCCCACATTCCAAAAACATGCTAGGTTAATTGGTGACTCCAAATTGAATGTGAGTGTGCATGGTTGTTTGTATATATGTGCCCTGTGATTGGCTGGCGACCAGTCCAGGGTGTACCCCGCCTCTCGCCCGAAGACAGCTGGGATAGGCTCCAGCACCCCCGCGACCCTCGTGAGGAAAATGTAAAAAATGAATGAATGAATGCTGTAATCATGATCAATCACCATTAGCAACTATGTATGAAATATGCCCATATTTATTGTGTTGAATTGACTGCTGATTGAGGAGCAGTAGTCAATGTACTTGCGAACTTGAACTTGCGACACACACACACACCTCCCCTGCCTTGCCCTTGCGACCAGGCTGCGTGGAAGTTTGACTGCACGCAGAAAATAATTTGCGTCCCAATTTTGTTCTGGGTTTTGTGTGCGGGTTTGAAAATCCACCTATGTACGTGTCTCTTGTGATTTTCCCTAATTTTGCACATTGCCAGTACATAGGAGCATGGACATCAGGATGGAACTCCCCCTTTAGGGCTCACGCTAAGGAACGGAAATATTCAATAGGCCGTTCCATTCAACAAAGACCCCTCCTCTGTAGTTTGTGTCCTCCAAACTTCTTTGTTTTTTAATAGTTGCTGGCTATGTCTTGGTTCATGGAGAATGCCCAACAAACAACTGCTGTTATTGTTATTATGGAATTTGTAAAATTTATGGAAATCTGTATTGCGTTTTTTGTTACGTCTTTGTAACTGTAATGTGTCCTCCCATTTACTGTTTTACTGTCTGTGAAAAAGGTCATGAAGACAAAACAAAGTAAGTGGTGTTAGACGTTTACACAGTGTTGTAAATGCTGTTCTGGCTTTTGTATAGCACTGTTTGTTGAAGATTGTACCAATAATCCAGCCCCCCCCCCTCAAATGAGGCCAAAGTAGCCTATTTTCTTGTTTACTGCACACATCACACCAACCTTTACTGACCACAGACATTTCCCTGTTAGCTGAGAGGCTTTTTTTTGTGATAAAGAGGCGACTGTCAGGGGGGAGGAATGCTCACGCTCTGGCATTATAAAGGCTGGAAATGTTTCAACATATTGTGTTTGCTATGCTATCCCATGCGCCTGAGAAAAGTAATCGCCACAAAGACTGGACCCCCTCCCGGTGATGACTTTGGGACTGTCATCACCTTCGGCTGGCTTCTTGCTCCGGCGTCTGTGCTGCAAATCGCTCTTCAAAGGCTTCAGGAGGCGCAATCTAATGAATGCTAGTTCAATGTTTGCCACAGTGACTTCTAAAATAAAAAACTCCCCCCTAGCAGCCATTATTGCATGCCACGGCAGGGAGCGGTTGTAATGATCAGACAGGCCTTGAGGTACATTAAAAATGTTGCGAGTGCATACGCCACAGCTAGCACATTGTATGCTCATTAGCGGCACAATTACACAAAAGTAACAAGTGCAAGGCCGGTGACTTTCCACATGTTTAATGCCACAATTTATTACTCGGACTATTTTCCATTGTGATTATGTGACCACGAGGGGCGTTTCTCACACATTCATTTCTCAGTTATTTCAATAATTTAGTCCCGCTCATTGCATGCTAATTAGTTTTCTGACCTTGCGGTGAAGTCCTCCGCGGAAGTGTAACACACTTCTTAAACAATGACTGGAATCCACACAATTTGCACCAAGTGCAAAAATACTTCAAGAAACAATATACTGCAAGCGCTAAGCTCTCACCAACTTCTTGATATGTTCCTCAAATATCTTGCTGTCATACATACATAGGTTAGACATATATTACTTAGTCAGCTTTATTACCAGAAATATAAATCTTTAAGTGTTGTACGACACTTTACTGTAAAATTTTTAAATGTTCCCTATTATGAAAATTGTATTTAATCTGAATAATCACTGCTTTCAAATCAATGACTCATGATTAATGTCTGATATATGACCATTTTTACTGCATTTTATTAACATAAGCATAAGTGCCAGGACATACATGTCTGCAAATCTATTTACTTATAATCTCTTTAATAGTAGCAGAACTTTTGAATCATACTTTAACTGTGTTATGAGTAATTTTTAGTGTATTTTTGTGGGATTTATTTTAGCATACTTAAAAGGAGCAAATTGTACCTCCTCATTAGGAGTTACAAGTGAGTGATAACAATATCAACCTATTGTTTTTCTTTCAATTTATTTGGACCACACATAGACGCATAATCATGATGTTTAAAACATGCGTAAAGAAGTGGCAGGATTGGAACCGCACTTTAAAAGGGACCTATTATGATTTTGACACTTTTCTGACCAATAAATGTTAAAATGTTGTATTCTTGTGTTAAACGATGCCAGAGTTTCAGATAATGAGGTTTGTGCATTTGGAAGTGAGCCCTGAAAGAAGTTTGGGATGACTCAAAACGCTTGGTTTCAAAAGGCCTGGTAAAACTGCCCCTTTGTGATGTCACAGAGGGGCAGTTTTCCTTATATGCTTCATAGTTAGGAAGCACTTTGGGCATGTGACCAATCACAGCGGAGTAGGCATGCCTGGAGGCGGGCCGTGGGTGGAATAAATTAAAACAGACCGTTTTGGCAGGAAGCACAAATCCAAGGAAATACAGCTGGAATAGGTGCAGATTCTGCTAAATCTAAAAAGTTTTCTGTGTGGGTTATTGTGTGTAGCCGCTCTATAGGACACCACAACTCAATACAAAGGGTTGAAAAATGAGCATACTCTACGCACACTTTAAACCTTGCAATCCAACCTACCGCAGTGTTTAGCATCAGCCGGTGAATTGTGTCTTTTCAATCGGACTTGAATAGCTGTTAATATCTGTTCCTATCCAAGTAGAAAGTGGAGTAATTATACATTTGATCGAAGTAACTTAAGATTTGTCAGATCTAAACACATATATGTTTGGACTTGTCTGCACCCTTAATTGTTGTTAACATTAATCACCATCAATATTAACAACGGTTAACGCGCAGGCCACACAGCTAGGAGAGCCGAGTTTGATTCCACCCTCGGCCATCTCTGTGTGGAGTTTGCATGTTCTCCCTGTGCATGCGTGGGTTTTCTCCGGGTACTCCGGTTTCCTCCCACATTCCAAAAACATTCATTCATTAATTTTCTACCGCTTTTCCTCACGAGGGTTGTGGGGGGTGCTGGAGCCTATCCCAGCTGTCTTTGGGCGAGAGGCGGGGTACACCCTGGACTGGTCGCCAGCCAATCACAGGGCACATATAGACAAACAACCATTCACACTCACATTCATACCTATGGACAATTTGGAGTCGCCAATTAACCTAGCATGTTTTTGGAATGTGGGAGGAAACCGGAGCGAAAGGCGGGGTACACCCTGGATGGGTCGCCAGCCAATCACAGGGCACATATAGACAAACAACCATTCACACTCACATTCATACCTATGGACAATTTAGAGTCGCTAATTAACCTAGGGGGCGGCACGGCGTTCAAGTGGTTAGCGCGCAGACCTCACAGCTAGGAGACCAGGGTTCAATTCCACCCTCGGCCATTTCTGTGTGGAGTTTGCATGTTCTCCCCGTGCATGCGTGGGTTTTCTCCGGGTACTCCAGTTTCCTCCCACATTCCAAAAACATGCTAGGTTAATTGGCCACTCCAAATTGTCCATAGGTATGAATGTGAGTGTGAATGGTTGTTTGTCTATATGTGCCCTGTGATTGGCTGGCGACCAGTCCAGGGTGTACCCCGCCTCTCACCCAAAGGCAGCTGGGATAGGCTCCAGCTGAGGAAAAGCGTTAGAAAATGAATGAAATCAGCATAGTGACTAGTTAAATGGCTAACTTATCCACCGATTCTGACCCACAATCATCATCATGTGTGTATGAAGTGAAATGTATCAGTGTGTAATTGAAATTCTCCTGTTGAGGAATGAATGATTCATTGAGCATGAAGTAACTTTTTAAAATCCAGACATGTTTTCCATCTACAGTACATTTCCATATCTTGTATAGTTTTGTCACATATTTGCCACAATGGAAACATAATGACTGCACAGATCCAATACTGATTGTTGCTGCTTGGAATCGACGTGCTATTCCGTTGCACGTTCCAACAAAGTGATGAGGAGGCATTATGTGCGTCTGCATACTAATCTCCGTGACCACACCAGCCATTTTCATCTCTGTGTAAATGCTGAGTATGTAGATACGCCATGCGGCACTAGAAGAGGAGAATATGTGATTTTTACACTGGGATTTATCATTTGGGTATTATTTGATCCACTGATCACTTGCCGCATGCTTTCAGTTTAGTATCTTTTACATCAACGGCGAAGATAGGAGGCAGCCACTCCGAGAGGCAATACCTGTATATCTATCTGGCTTGCATCCATTCATTCAGGCTGGGTCAGGCTTTTTGGAGCTGTTAGATTGGATGGAAGTGAAGCCCCGGATGAGAAAATGCTTTCTAACAACAGCGAAATTGAGGTGACGTGTTTTCTCACACAGCGCCTTATTTCCTAATGCAGTAATGCCACCTTCATTCCAGGTTACTTTAATCTTGTTCCAGAAAATTCCATTAATCTTTGACGTCGCTTGCCGTCGTGAAGAAGTGGATGAAAATGCTGAGCAGGGGTAAAAAAAAAAAAACAACAACACTGATTTGTATATTTTACATACTCACACTACGTTAGACTTAACCACCCCCATCTCCCCCCAACCCAAGTGTCACTGGCAGTGCCCTGAAGATGAGTTGTGAAAGAAATCGAATCAAATGGAAGGACAACCATTCTGTCCTTGCCATATAGATTATTTATCAATCTGGTCATCCGCAGTGACGCATGGCTGCTTTTACAGTCCCTACACACACATTCTCACACACACACACACACACACACACAGTGTCCCACATCAGTCTAGCTTGCCATAATCTAGTTTTCACTTCAGGGGTGAGTGACCACAAACACATTGTATTATTCAATAGAAAATGAGTATATGTAATATTAATGTGCCAAAGACCTTGCTACGTCTCACTATGGCATAATCGTCACTCATTTCAATCCAACTACACCCTAAATACATATTCAAATGCTGTCATCCTCTTTGCATTTATAAATATGTTGAATGGTATATTCAACGACTAACAGAGTGAAACCTCAAGTTGGTCACACAGTCGCTTTGTCGCTGTGGGGGAAGGTGGTGTTGATAGCATGCACACAAAGCAAAAGAGTGGTGTTACAAGGTAACGTGAGAGAATAAGATACGTGCTAACACAGCCCCCGTGTGGGAATATTAATAATGATCATATTATTAATGCGCAAGATGAGGCCATCAACACGAATGAGCCAGTATGCTGAATTTATTTGTAAGTGCTACAAAACCAACATACATTCACTCATTCATTTTCTACCGCTTTTCCTCAAGGGTCACAGGGGGTGCTGGAGCCTATCCCAGCTGTCACATTCATACCTATGGACACCAATTAACCTAGCATGTTTTTGGAATGTGGGAGGAAACCGGAGTACCCGGAGAAAACCCACGCATGCACGGGGAGAACATGCAAACTCCACACAGAGATGCCCGAGGGTGGAATTGAACTGGTCTCCTAGCTGTGAGGTCTGCGTGCTAACCACTAGACCACCGTGCCGCCCTTAAAGTGCCTATTGTTTTGTTATTCTTACTTTCACTTTGTCTGTTGCAGCAAATTGGAAGACAAATCAGCCTTGCATATATTCAGTTCAGCAAAACACGGACAAAAACCTTTTCTTTTTTTTTATAATCTTCATCTCGGATGGCTTCTCTCAACTCTACTCCCCCTCCACCATTTCACGATGATTTGCAGAACCAAGCTCTTGCCGAGCACATTTCACCACTAGGCTCCTCTCATTAAGTCACCTGTCACTTTAGGTCCATTATACCCGCCTGATATTAGCGTCACCTCTCGTGCCCAATAAAGCACCTGCTGGGAGGCTGGGAGCTAATGGCGGCCTACGCGGCTCACACTAGCTACTTGTGCTTCACGCAGTCGTACACGGGATTGCCCGTAATGGCTCGCTCATTTTCATAATGTGCATAACATATACAATGCCAAGTGGTTTAATGTATTCTACTGAGAACTAAAATGACACCCATTGGAGTGTATGATCAAAACCACTAAATATCTCACTGGAGAAGAAAAAAAAGTGAAAATTTTCATCATAACCTGCAACTCATGATTGCCATCACATCAAAAATACATTTGTTGTCTCCTGGGTGCAGATACTGTAAGAGTCCCCCAAGAAACTTTCATGTACATTTCATTTTATATCTCGCTGTCGGTACAGCGAGCCGTGACGTTTGCATGTAGGCCGTGATTACAGCAAGGGTCGTGGTGTCAAACGAGCGTGCATGATAATGGTAAGACTTTATGGGCCCTACAGTGACCCTCTTGTCTGTTGACCTTGCCTTTGCCGTCATATAAATCCTGCTCCAAGAGTTTTATATGGCACACTCATCAAGCCTTTCCAGTCATATTTGGTGGGTGGAGCTGCAGCGCAGACAAACCGGAGGGCGATAAATTGCGTGGAGTGACTGTGCAACATACAGTATAGTGTGTCTTTGCTGCATATTGTAAATGCAACAACCAAAGGGACTATGATCATACATCTCTATAGCCATGTATACATGAACCCAAATATTCCAACTCCATTGGGTTATTTGCTCAATGCCAATCCGAATGAATATATAATCGGAATCCCCAATCCGATTGAGGTATCTTGTACCCGCTCAAACGGAAAGTTGTCAGACTGCGTTCTTCTTCGTGGTGTTGTTCTTCTTCTGTTGTTTATTGGCAGTTGGCAAGCAGCTTACGTGTGCATTACCGCCATCTGTGGAACAGAATCTAAACCAGGGGTCTCAAACTCAATTTACCTGGGGGCCACTGAAGCTAGGGTCTGGGTGAGGCTGGGCCGCATCAGGTTTTCCAAAAAAAAAAAAAAACCACATTTATTAAAAACAGAAAAATGAATAAACTTTGCTTTGGTTCCGATTTTCTACAAGAAAAGCTCTGATAAAACATTCCACTGTTCTCAAATATCTTCATTTTTTTTTATTTTTCTACACAAAATAAGATCAAGAATAAAGAAAATCAATCAATCAGTAATAAATAAATATAATAATAATAAAATGACAAATAATTAAAAATTAAGAAACCACATATAGTTGGTGGGTAGACAAATTATTTTTTTCAGATTAAAATTAACAAAGCATTATTAGAGATCGTAGACATGACAAAACACGACTATAGTCACATTTATACTCTTTTTATTTACAACATATTGCGCAACTTCAGGGTCTTGAGACACATGCTAACTCGCAAACTAGAGAGCTAGCGATCTAAACGGTAGCCTTCAAGTTATTTCCTTTAAACTTAAATAGCCAAAAACTTACCACTTCCACACGGATAGGGAGGATAACTATTAACAGTTATTTAACCTTTAACATGAACATTAATCAAATGTAATATTTTTTTCTGGGTACATGATACCATACAGCATCCATATCAAACTTGTGCGGGCCGCACTAACATTAATCTTTCATATCAAGGCGGGGGCCACAAACTAGTGTCCTGCGGGCCACATTTGGCCCGTGGGCCGCGTGTTTGAGACCCCTGATCTAAACCCTTCTATACGCCATTCACATGTCCAGTTTTATTAAAAAAGAAAATACATATCTATATAAAACATGTGCCGAGCTTAATTATAAAATATTAGCAAGATTGAACTTTTCCTGTTCCCGGGTGCGTTCTTTCAGCGAATGCTGAGATATGACGTAACACGCTGCACGAGACGTTCTTGGATTAAAAAAAATAGAGGCGAGCAATCGGCACTGGACTGCTGCGGAAAGTTTGTTTTTGATTGAAACTAAATTTCAAGACCGGACGAACGAAAATCTGGCAATAGGTGTTGAGTTATTCCAACAAGTTAAAGAAAAACTTGAGGAAGTCGGTGTCACATGATGTTGGTGTTTACGCTTTACTGCACATGCACCATTGACTATTCTGGTTGATTATAGCGGCGCATGTAGACACACGATTGGAATAGTCCTTTCCATGTATACATTCAAAAAGGTCATTCAGAAAGAGAAAAACTCCTCATGTAAACGTGACTTATGATATTGGTGTTGGGCATGTGAAGACTTTTCCCAGTTTTATTGATTTACAATATCCATCCATCCACAGGATCACAGGAAAGCCCAGACTCCCTGGTCTCTGTCCACCTCTTCCAGTTCCATCAGGCAGACACCAAGGTGTTCACAGGCCAGCTGAGAGACCTAATCCGTCCAGGGTAGGTGTTGGCAACCTTTACCAAAACTTCCATTTTGCCTAATCTCTTCCAGTAAACAAAAATAGTCAGGAGCTCCACAAACATTACACAGCTTATAAACTTCTAAATGCTACCTGTTGCAACAACAATGTTACAACAACAATATTCAAACAGAAGTGCCCCATGCATTTGTAGGCCTACTCTGAAATAATTCTATACTGTATACACTATATATTTTAATTATGAACAAGACTATTTCTTTATTACTTCAAATGTCGCTTGCTACACGATGAAATTGCAATTCCTTACCGTCTACTGCAACTTCCGGAGGGAGCAGCTGATAAAGTTGTATTGAGAACGAGAGCAAAGTGTACATGTCGAC
Organism: Doryrhamphus excisus; assembly: GCF_037039965.1. Taxonomy (NCBI): domain Eukaryota; kingdom Metazoa; phylum Chordata; class Actinopteri; order Syngnathiformes; family Syngnathidae; genus Doryrhamphus; species Doryrhamphus excisus. The sequence continues at coordinate 11,895,604 of NC_136357.1, read as the reverse complement.
TTTTAAAAGTACTTGTGTGTGTGTGTGCGTGTGTGTGTGTCCATGAGTGTTTCCACGCCAGACTACAGCCAGTTCTCCCCGCTCCTCCTCCCTGGTGGGTTGCGCTTGATTTCCGCTGTTTTCACAGCTGCTCTCAGCAGTGCACTCCATTACACCTTAAATCACTTAAAAGATCTGAGGCAACAAAAACTCCCTCTGCAGCTAATTCACCGAGACTGTGTGGACCATGAAGGGAAAAACAAGCAAACACTGCAACATCTGATTCCACTGTCATATAAAAGCCCACCATGATTTTTATATATCGGGATCTTTTTCTGCCTCTGAAGCCGTAAAAGCTCACAGTTCAAAGGTCTTTGCCGAAGCACAGGCGGAAAGACTTGAATTGATATATTCAAATTGACAAAAAAAAAAAAGCTAGGATTCCTCTTTGCCCCACATTATGCTCAGTAAATAAGGAGGATAAGAGGGTGTTGTCCGGTGTTTGGTGGCTCGGAGCGGTAGACACGGAGGCGTGACACGCAGCTGCACAGCGCTATTGATTCTCCGCTGGTCCTTTTCATCTAGGCTGCCTGCCAAGTGCCTCCGAACAGAAACCCCTGCTCTCCCAACGTCTGCACGTCTGCTTAAGCACAATCAATGGGCCATCAGCAGGGGGAAGAGAATGCATGCCACTGTCTTAACTTCCACGGGGTGTGAGTCAGGGAAATTGAAAGTATATGTAGTGGAAAGGCATCATGATAGCGGGCGGCTACAAAGCATCATTGACTATCAGACTTACGGTGAAAGGTTTCAAAAAGTTCCGACTGGCGAACTCCTGCCAAATAGGACACCCCAACCCCCACACACACGCTACAGTATATACCACTATTGATTAATTGAATAAATAGTATCAATTTGACCAAAGAATCCATTTTCTATACCACTTATCCTCACAAGGTATGCTGGAGCCTATCCCAGCTGTCTTCAGGCGAGAGGCGGGGTACACCCTGGACTGGTCGCTAGCCAATCACAGGGCACATATAGACAAACAACCATTCACACTCACATTTGGAGTCACCAATTAACCTAGCATGTTTTTGGAATGTGGGAGGAAACCAGAGTACCCGGAGAAAACCCACGCATGCACGGGGAGAACATGCAAACTCCATACAGAGACGGCCGAAAGTGGAATTGAACTCCTATAGCTGTCCTGCGCGCTAACCACTCTTCCACCGTGCAGCATTTACAGAAACCGATTACAACAAAATAAATAAAACTCTAATCAAAGATCCTGTATTTGACAAAAGTGCTTCACGGTGTTTTAGAATCTCTTGCAAAAGCGCTTGTCAAAGATCCTCTACATGACAGGAGCACTCTGTTGTTTTTAAGAACCTACTGCAAAAAATCGAGGCAAAGATCTTCTATTCCTAAGGACCTAAAAAAATGTAGTCAATCACAGGGCACATATAGACAAACAACCATTCACACTCACATTCATACCTTCATTCATTTTCTACCGCTTTTCCTCACAAGGGTTGCGGGGGTGCTGGAGCCTATCCCAGCTGTCTTCGGGCGAGAGGCGGGGTACACCCTGGACTGGTCGCCAGCCAATCACAGGGCACATATAGACAAACAACCATTCACACTCACATTCATACATATGTTGCCAAATAGACATAGACTTCCTTTATTGTCATTGCACAATAACACAGCAGTGAAATTGCCAACGAAATGTCGTTGTCTGGCTCCCGTTTAATAATAAATAATAATTATTTAATAATAATGTGGAGAATAAATAGATGACATCAAATATGAACAACAATGTGCAGCGTAAAAAGTAAATTGCACAAATAATTTAAATAATTTTGAATAAATAATAATAACATGCAGGGGCGGCACGGCGATCGCGTGGTTCGCGCGCAGACCTCACAGCTAGGAGACCGGGTTCAATTCCACCCTCGGGCATCTCTGTGTGGAGTTTGCATGTTCTCCCCGTGCATGCGTGGGTTTTCTCCGGGTACTCCGGTTTCCTCCCACATTCCAAAAACATGCTAGGTTAATTGGTGACTCCAAATTGTCCATAGGTATGAATGTGAGTGTGAATGGTTGTTTGTCTATATGTGCCCTGTGATTGGCTGGCGACCAGTCCAGGGTGTACCCCGCCTCTCGTCCGAAGACAGCTGGGATAAGCTCCAGCACCCCCATGAGGAAAAAGCGGTAGAAAATGAATGAATGAATGAATAATAACATGCATGTTTTTGGAATGTGAAATGTGAAACCCACGCACGGGGAGAACGGAGAATCGAACCCATGTCTTCCCAATCACCTGACAATTTGGAGTCACTTAATAACATACAAAACTCCACACAGTCTCCTAGCTTTTGCGCTAACCACTCGTCCACTGTGCAACCTATAACCCATCAATCCACAATCAAATTAGTTACCACTATCATAAAATATTCAGGGTGTAATAGTACATGTATTCGTTATCAGAATTTTCATTCATTTTACGCTACAGAGGTGTTATGAGTTCCCACACATTAAGTGAGGGACAGGAAATGTAACTTGATCGAAAATCTCTCTTTTGTCGTTATCGTCTCCTGTTTGGGAACACTTGGCGTTCCTGGTGAAATGCGTAAAGTGGATAAGACAAAAGCATTGTGGTACAACTAATAATGCTGAACTTTATGCAATTTAACCACCTAAAAATAAATGTAAAATGTTTGGAGTGTTACTCTGCATCATTGCACTTTCCTAAAAGGAAATGTGGTGAACTGTTAGTTCCTCCTTAGTACCTTAGTACCTCCTATAGCCTTTACAGCAGCTTGCTTGGCAAGTCCGTATAGCTCACAGTGCAAGTGACACAAACATCCCCATTACATTTTAGTTTAGGAGGAATATATTTGTCAAACGCCTCTTCCGAAACACAAAGAGGTGAGCGTGGCAATATCTACTTTACACCCCATCGATAAGTACTCCCTTAGACACAATTCATCTTTTTTTATCTGTGCACTGACTCGTGGTGCTGAGCTGAGCTGAACAGCGTTGAGCTGGAGGTGGCAGTCCCTGGATCGGAGCCCTGGATCGAGCATATCACTAATTATGCTCCAGATGTCATTTTTGAGCCGGGAGAGTAGGAAGTTTGACTGGTGTTGAGTTCAACGGTAGCTTTACACGCCAGTAAGAACTCTAAATAATCTCACATTTTATTTTGAGATTGCCAGATCTTGTGTCAACGGTGACAAGATTTCTCCTTCAATAAGAAAAAAAAACTGTCTTGCGATAATAAATAAATAAGTGACTCTTCATAGAAAAACAGTGTTCCATAGAACAACGTCTTGACGCCTTGTCAGTCATGCAGTCACAGTCACTTTGTCTGGCGGATGTGGGTGGGGTGGGGATGGATTAGGAAGGGGGGGGAAAAGATGATTGCAAAGCCAATTTGACTGTTCCTGTGTCGGAATGAGCAAGAAGCTCACCGTCATGATGGAGCCAGTATAAAAGGCAACACCTCAAACATATCAACCCAACCCAGTTTACCCATGTGGGGGGGGGGGGGGGGGGGACACACTGAGATGTCTGATCGGCAATGTACATATACAAAAACAGCACACAAACAATGTTGATCATGATATTTTTTGGCATAAAATCTATGGAAGAACATTTCAAAATGCACCTGCATTGTTTTGTAGATAAAACAGTTTGTCCATTCAGTTCTGTTCTTAAATTGAACGTTAAAAGTAAGCTTCACGGCGGTCAAGTGGTTAGCGCGCAGACCTCACAGCCAGGAGACCTGAGTTCAATCCCACCCTCGGCCATCTCTGTGTGGAGTTTGCATGTTCTCCGGTTTTCCTCCCACATTTCCTCCCACATTCCAAAAACATGGGTTGGGTGACTTTCAGGTGCTGTCCTTGGTGCTGAATCCACACAAAGGGTTGCTGAAAGACGGGTGACTCCAAATTGTCCATAGGTATGAATGTGAGTGTGAATGGTTGTTTGTCTATATGTGCCCTGTGATTGGCTGGCGACCAGTCCAGGGTGTACCCCGCCTCTCTCTCGCCCGAAGACAGCTGGGATAGGCTCCAGCACCCCCGCGACCCTTGTGAGGATAAGCGGTAGAAAATGAATGAATGAACATTAAAAGTCTCCTTCTCATGAACACCCCTGATAATTAGCTTCATTGAAGATATGAGTTATTAGAAATGAATGTCATTAGATTATGTGGGGTACCTAATGATGTGGCTAGTGAGTATGTTATGTAAATACAAAGACTCAAACAAAACCTATGTCATTTAAACTAATCACAGAGACTGCACAAGATCTGGTATAAAATGCGAGTCAACATACACAAGTCGTAGCAATTAATTTTGCATTGTTCATCATGTGACCACACTCCCTTTTTCATCAAACCTAGATGAGGACCGGATACAGTTATTCAACCAAACTAACGGAGATATTTTAAAACATTTATTTTTCAAACAACGGCCTGATTATTATTATTCCCCCACTGCATAACTAGCAAATCCCGCCCGAGGCAGCCAAACCCCACGTTCTGGTTTATCGTTCCCAGAAGGTAAAAACAAAGAAAAAAAAGCAGATGGCAGCCTGTCGGATCACTGACGCAACTTTTCAGCACTTCACACCACACCCAGAAGGCTTGAGCAGTGCTGAATGATGGCAATGTAACACACACCAGTATAATCATCATGTGAATAATAATAATAATATTAGAAACCCACACAGGGCCACTGCCTGAGTACACGCGTCAATACATACACTAATTAATTTTTAACCGACGAGGATGTAATCATCTTCGTGTACTTTAATTATTTTGCGCCACAATAGAGGACACTGTACCTGTGAGTCGAACTTTTTTTGTCTATAATGTAATGCAGCGGAATGTGTTGATTGTCCATGCAGTACAGTATTGGGCAGTGCTTATTGACAGGCAGAGCATGATCCTCACCAAGCCTTCTGATTGGCTGAGGAACACAAAAGACAATTTAAAAATCCCTCCACCATGCTCACCTGTATGTGCATCAAAACCAATGCTCAACTCATACATATGTATGATTATATTATTATTACACATGACGATATGATTGCAGTAATCGTAAAAAAAACCAGACTGGTGTAATTTTTAAACTTGTACTATACATCACATCGACAACATAAATAATGTACATACTGTAACTCATTTCACTGCTGACTTTTTTTTCAGCTGCAACAGCATTGCTCTTCTTTTTCCTGCTCATCACACTTGTTGCTAGGCAGAGTTCATACAGGTGCATCGCAATAAATTACAATATCATGCTTGAGTTTGAGTACTGAAGTTTAACTTTTTGATTGAACTACTGAAATAAATCAACTTTTGAAAGATATAGTAATTTATTGAGATGTCCTGCATGAACTAGTCATAATACTTGCATGGACCAGTGAAAAACTGTCATGCCCACTATGAACTATACCTTACACCACTACAAGGATTGTATTTACACTTATATTAAACTTTTGGGAACAGGTCCTACCATATCTACACACTTTTTGTGCAAAATATCACTCAGAATTAAGGAAGTTAAGGTACTACGTAAGGTACTACCTCAAAGAGTTACTACCTTAGTGGGATAGGTTCCGATCTTAGGTATTTAATACAAAATGGAATCTCTGCTGCTCTGTATTACATATAAACTATATTTCCTTAGTTGCTCCAGCTAATAACTTCCATTGGACTCACACCTGTTGCTCTGTATTAAATAGAAACGGCCTCAAGGAAAGAGGAAATCAGCGCCATCTGCTGGATATGACGAGGCAGAGCCCCTCATGATGAGTGACCACTAATTGGTAGACTTTATCATCATTATGATTTCAAGGGCGTGGTTGACCTACCCCAGCGTTGTCATGGTGACGATGGTGTACCAAAAGGCTGCAGGGATGCTGGTGAACTTGCTGGCAGTGGAGCCCTTCTCCGCATAGAACATGACCGTGGCGAAGATGATGATGGCCATGGTGAGCGAGAAGAGCAGGAAGCCCAGCTCGGAGGCGCAGCTCTTGAGCGTGTAGCCCAGGATACGCAGGCCCGCCGAGTGCCGGGAGAACTTGAAAATCCTGAAGACCCGGAAGACGCGCAGCGTGACGAAGGCGCCGCTCACCTGGTCGTTGTCGGTCATGACCAGGCCGATGTAGTAAGGCATGATGGCCACCACGTCGATGACGCTCATGACGCTCTTCATGAACTTGTACCTGCTCGGTGCCGCGATGAGGCGCAGGAGGTACTCGACCGTGAAGATCATAACGCACGCCGTGTCCAAGCAGAAGAAGGCCAGCGCGTAGCGGTCCCCGCAGGAGACCTCCTTGGACCTGTTGGGCAGCGTCCCGCACGGCACCGTCTCCACCACGTTGGCCATGACGGAGATCGCAATGAAGAAGCCGGTGACGTAGTAGAAGACCAACGCCAGGGTGCTGGTGTGCGGGTTCTCGAACGCTCGCCACAGGTACTCCCGAGCTGTCAGGTTGACAGGCGTGACGTCGTTGGTCATGTCCATCTCCTCGTCGTCCTGGAGGCGCTCGGCGTTCTCGCGCCTCCTGTCCTTGTACTCCTCGTAGCAGCAGTCCCCGATAATCTCTGGGATGATCCCGAAAAAGGCCAACTCCTCATCGTAGGCCGAGATGCACTCTTGACGCGGGTAGTGTAGTTTCCCGGTTCGGTAGAAATTGAGAATGTGCCGAAAGATGTCCGGATCGCGATCGAAAAAGTACTCGTTGCTCTCCTCGTGGAAGAAGAAGTCCTTCTCGGTGCTGCCCAGCAGAGTGTCCGGGTAGCGTTCCAGCGTGGTCCGCCACGTCTGGAACTTGGTGCCGCTCACGTTGAGAATAATGAGACCGTCCTGAGCTTTGCGCTTGTCCTGCGGCGGGACGGGCATCGGCGTGCTCGCCACGGGCATCCACCCGATGGCTGCCGCCCGGGCGAAGGGGAGCCACGCCGCCACACCTGCTGCCATGCTGACCTGGAAGAAGTGTTGCGCTCCGGTTATCACAGTGTAAAGGCGCCGGGGGTGAAGAGCATCTGCGGGGATGAGGAGGACAGGGACGGTCGGGCTTATGAATCACCCTTCTGGCTCAAGAGAACCTGGAGAACAATTTAGACGCATTCCAATTCCTGCGCATAGGGAATCACTTTGCGGCAAACTGATTTTGTCTATCTTTTGTTTCCTCAAAGCCAAAGAAAAATAGCACCCACCTTAGGGAAGGCTGCTCCTTAAACTGCCTCTACGGGGAGTTTAATCAAATCCTCGCAGGAGACTACTTTCCATATCGCTTCCCATCTATCTGTACTGCAGACACACACATACACACACGCGCGCGCACACCCACACACACACACACAGCAAAATAAAACAGCACAATAACGTCGCATCAACAAGTTAAACAAAGCAGCCGGCAGCCTCTCAGCAGCACAAAGTGGCTATTTGCTTCAGCGCGCTATTTTGCTCCCCCTCCTTCCTCTTTGCAACAACCATCCGCAACGCAGGCGATGGGTTTTTTTCTCCCCCTACCATTGCAGCTCCTCCTCAATAAAGTCCTGTTCCTTTCCGTCGACTGCAAGACCACCCTCCCCCTACTTTCTCACCAGCAAGCCCAAAGAGGACTGGAGTAGAGAGAGACACAGAGAGAGAGAGAGAGAGAGAGAGAGAGAGAGGGAGGGAGAGAGAGGAGTGGTCCAATCTGCACCCAGAAATTCCTTTGCTGCTTCACAGCCAAGGGAAGTCATCATTGTGTTGTCATAGCAGAGGCGGCATCTCCAAAATCCCCCAGGGATGTTGCACAATAACAACCCTCGCAGCGGTGAACCAATCCCAATATTATTTATTTACTATAACTGCTAAAATGATGGAAATTGAGGTGGGGATTGTTGTCTCCCCTGTGAGTATTTGCTTTATATGCCATGAAGTGCTATTCATTTATATTTAATATGTTGACTTAATGTGACTGTGGAACTGCGTTTAATATTTTGACGTTATTGAATTACATTAGAGGCCCAAAATATTCAATCGCTCTTGGGATAATGCATAGGCAGAGTGCATACGTTTCTAATATTTTGACCCTGTGCATTCCATTCATTTACTATGCTGCTTAATTCCCAATAGGGTCGCGGGGGTATGCTGGAGCCTATCCCAGCTGATTTTGGGCGAGAGGCGGGGAACACCCTGGACTGGTAGCCAGCCAATCACAGGGCACATATAGACAAACAACCATTCACACTCATATTCATTAATTAATTCATTCATTTTCTACCGGTTTTTCCTCACAAGGGTCGCGGGGTATGCTGGAGCCTATCCCAGCTGACTTTGGGCGAGAGGCGGGAAACACCCTGGACCGGTCGCCAGCCAATCACAGGGCACATATAGACAAACAACCATTCACACTCACATTCATTAATTAATTCATTCATTTTCTACCGCTTTTTCCTCACGAGGGTCGCGGGGTATGCTGGAGCCTATCCCAGCTGACTTTGGGCGAGAGGCAGGAAACACCCTGGACCGGTCGCCAGCCAATCACAGGGCACATAGACAAACAACAAATCACACTCACATTCATAGCTATGGAAAATTTGGAGACAATTGATTGACAATAGGCGGCACGGTGGTCGAGTGGTTAGCGCGCAGACCTCACAGCTAGGAGACCAGGGTTCAATTCCACCCTCGGCCATCTCTGTGTGGAGTTTGCATGTTCTCTGCATGCGTGGGTTTTCTCCGGGTACTCCGGTTTCCTCCCACATTCCAAAAACATGCTAGGTTAATTGGTGACTCCAAATTGTCCTTAAGTATGAATGTGAGTGTGAATGGTTGTTTGTCTATATGTGCCCTGTGATTGGCTGGCGACCAGTCCGGGGTGTACCCCGCCTGACGCCCAAAGACAGCTGAGATAGGCTCCAACACCCTCCGCGACCCTCGTGAGGAAAAGCGGTAGAAAATGAATGAATGAATGATGACAATGACAATAAATGACAATAAAAACTAAGCTTTGTTGTCATCCTGAAGTGAATTTTTGCCAAGGCAAGTCAAGACTTTGCTATACATATTATTTCCCCCCGACTTTTGTTCCGCATTTTGAATTTCCGAGCCACAGCGATGAACACCGATCAATACCATCTCTGAGCTGCATCGTTCTGATGCAGCTCAACAGATTTACACGGTTCACAAAGGTCAACATCGTCGCGGGGGCAAGCGCCGCTCACTACACTGACATTTTCCCCAAATAAGCATAATCGATGAAATGTCTCTTGTATTCCATAACACTGCGCAGACATCTCCAGGGGGGATTTCAAGACAGCTGCGTCCACTGTGAAGCAAGTGTTGCACCGACAAACTCTATTTCACTTCATGTCCGAGCAGTTGGGACATGAGGGATACTAAAAAGCGAGCTTTTATGGGACTCTGTCTTTCAAACCCCGTCTTTCAGCACACCTTTGTGTGGATTCAGCACCAAGGACAGCACCTGAGCTTGCAGAAGCTTGTCCGGCATCCACTGCAGTCACTTTGCTGTGGATGTTTTCCCGTCTGAGCTGAGCTCACAGGGCTTCAGTCATGCTTAAGTACACACACATCTGCTGAGCTTCCAGAAAACTGATGGTCTTGCTGACCATGAGCTCCAAACAGAAATGAGGTGCATGTGTCTTTCTTTCTCCCTCTCTGTAAAATGCACTGCAGCTCTCAGTCCAAACACTGTCAGTTTGCAACAAGTGTGGAAGCTGGCTGAGTGTCTTGCTCAAGGGCAGTTCAACAAAGAGGGTGGGGGTGGGAGGTGTTGGGGGGATAAGTGCGTGCCGACAGACACATTAGATGATGCGTCAGTCAGACCTGTGGCCTCTTGCTTTTTGTAGTTCTCATAGCCCAGCATTCAAACCACACAGTCTCTGGTCCCCTCTGGCACTGAGCCACGTTTCTTTCTTCCTTTTTTTTTTGTAGGATGAATGCACAGGAGTGTCAGTAGTCCCATTAGTGTATGCCGAGCACACTCAGCGTTCAGTGGGAGCAGTCAGGCCCGGGGGCGATGTATTCATCAGGGCATTTAAATATTCCAGCAGTTGCCAAATGGCACCAAATACAGGCACCCCGGCGGAGCAGCAAGCCAGACGAGCTGCAAGCCTGTCAGATAGCCACAGTGTTCTCATGTAAATTATAACAAAGTGCTTGTTTAGCATTTACATCAGCTCGAAGCAATGCAAAGCAATCTTAGTAAAAGAATGAAATAAAGCTATTTGCTTTTGATGTTTTTACTTGAATTGGAAAAAGAGCGTGAGGCAGTGGGAATACGATGGCTTTCAGTCCCCATTGCATAGTCATAGCAGCTTCTATTGCTCTGTGAAAAGTTACTTTTGCAGTATATCGTCTTTAGAAAACATTTTGAAAATTAAAGTTTGATATACTTTAGAGTAGTCCGTGTACAGCTCTATAGATGTATCACTCAAAATGACTCACACTATTGCTGATGTAAATCTCATGGCGACAAACGTGCATGAGTTCTGTCAGCACTGGGAAGATACGGTTCATTGACAGTAAACATGAATTCCCACATGTAAAGCAGTATAGTGAAGCAAACAACCATTCACACTCACATTCATACCTATGGACAATTTGGAGTCACCGTCTTTCAGCACCCCTTTGTGTAGATTCAGCACCAAGGACAGCTCCTGAGAGCATGAGTGCCTACGTTCGGGAACTGGTTTTGCAACATGACAAGAAAGCCAAACACACTTCTGAAGGACAGGGTTGGTGTCTACAGACCTGAACTTGAATTCCATGTATGAATTCCATGTACAAGAGGCAGTGCTAGATAACAATGGCGCTCATACTAAATACACACTTTGGACATGTTCACTATGAGGGGAAATAATGTGGTCACTTATTTGCAGAAGACAGTAACCAATCTGATTTCTATGGATTGTATTCTATAGATTTCTATATGATTTCTATATTGTCCCTTGGGAAGATGATCAGCAAAAATAAGGCGGACATGATGCAAACTATAACATTTTCCTGGTCAGGTTTGTAAAGGAGTGGTTAGCGCGTAGACCTCACAGCTAAGAGACCAGGGTTCAATTCCACCCTCAGCCATCTCTGTGTGGAGTTTGCATGTTCTGCCCGTGCATGCGTGGGTTTTCTCCAGGTACTCCGGTTTCCTCCCACATTCCAAAAACATGCTAGGTTAATTGGTGACTCCAAATTGTCCATAGGTATGAATGTGAGTGTGAATGGTTGTTTGTCTATATGTGCCCTGTGATTGGCTGGCAACCAGTCCAGGGTGTACCCCGCCTCTCCCCAGAAGACAGCTGGGATAGGCTCCAGCACCCCCGCGACCCTCGTGAGGAAAAAGCAGTAGAAAATGAATGAATGAATGATGCAAGCTATAACATTTTCCTGGTCAGGTTTGTAAACTAGGGCGGCACGGCGGGCAAGTGGTTAGCGCGTAGACCTCACAGCTAGGAGACCAGGGTTCAATTCCACCCTCGGCCATCTCTGTGTGGAGTTTGCATGTTCTCTCCTTGCGTGGGTTTTCTGGGGTACTCCGGTTTCCTCCCACATTCCAAAATTGGTTAATTGGTGACTCCAAATTGTCCATAGGTATGAATGTGAGTGTGAATGGTTGTTTGTCTATATGTGCCCTGTGATTGGCTGGCGACGAGTCCAGGGTGTACCCCACCTCTCGCCCGCAGTCAGCTGGGATAGGCTCCAGCACCCCCGCGACCTTTGTGAGGAAAAAGCGGTAGAAACATGATTGTAAACATTTTGCAGTGTCTCTGTTGTAGTCAATTGGGGTTGGGTCTTCGTGTAGATTATTCCATACAAAACTGAGCATGCCTTTATGACAGAAAATAGTGCCGACTCCTTCAACTGTTCCCACAAAGATGGAAGCATGGAATCTTCCAAAAATGTTATGATTAAGACTAAGCGGTCCAACAAAACCTGCGATTGAGCAATTAACTGATTGAGTTTCTAAGTCCTGCTACTCCTGATACTCCTATGCTCTGATGTCGATACTGGAAAATGGAAAGTAATATAATCCAGTATGCGGTACACTTTTATGTACGCGTTCTATTTAAAGAAGTTCCAAGGTCATTTGAGATTATTAGTGTTGACTCAGACCTGTGCAGCCTATTTAATTAATTGCCTCTACGTTTATGGATTTACACATGGATCAAGTAATTACACCAAAGTGTCCTTAACAAGGTTGAACAATTCATCTTGGCATTTTTGCTGGTATTTTCCATGAAGAAATCATTCAAGGATATCAGGGTATTAAACGCAGCACGGTTGTTTTTGTAGCAACAATTTTGACGCAATGAGGGGTTCAAAGAATGCCAAAACCATGGTTTGGGAAATATTAGAAATATCAGAAATGTCAGTTTTTTATCAGAAATGTGTGTTTTAAGGTTGATTTCGGTACAGGAAAGCAACAAATGCAAAACATGAAACTGCTTTGCTTTTGTGTAATTCTCCATTAAATCCATCCATCCATTTTCTATGCCGCTTATCCTCACGAGGGTTGCGGGGGTGCTGGAGCCTATCCCAGCTGTCTTCAGGCGAGAGGCGGGGTACACACTGGACTGGTCGCCAGCCAATCACAGGGCACATATAGACAAACAACCATTCACACTCACATTCATACCTATGGACAATTTGGAGTCACCAATTAACCTAGCATGTTTTTGGAATGTGGGAGGAAATGAAAAACAAATACTTCCTGTTGAGCGGAGCTGCTTTGATTCCGCCTGTCTGTTTTGTCTTGCGGTGCACTGCTGGTCTTGCAGGGGCAGAGCCACCTGCACACGCCTGAAAGCAATCATAATCAGTCTTAAGCCATGCTGGGAGATTCACTTGTTGCCAGATTGTTTCATGGCCTTCACTCCTTGTTCAACCATTACATTGTATTGTGCCATTACATTTCTGGTCGCTTACTCTTCTAGCATTCGCTTTTTCCAGCAACTCTTTTTCGTACTTGCTGTAGCATTAGCTTTTCTTATCCGCTTGTCTTTACATATTTCACTGGGAATGCCGGTTATGCTGTAGCCTACCCCAGCCGACTTTAGGCAAGAGGCAATGTACACTCCGGACGACTTGCCAGCCAATTGCAGTATTAGAGTTTTCAAAGCCAGGCTAAAATTAACTGGTGTGATCTTTTCTACCAAATACAGCGCTTAACGATTTATGGGATAAACATCTTCTGAGAACAGGTTTAGGGACAAGGGGTTTCCAGTAATTACATAATCTGGTTCCCCCTGTCCTGCCAAATTGTGTTTGCTGACATTTTGAACCGCTATATAAGTGAAATGATGCTGGAGTCTTTGGGATTAAATTGTGCAATGGGATGTATTTTGTAAACAGGGTCCTTAAGGGGGCTTACTGCGGTTAATCAGTCACTCCAGGATTTCACAGGCTTTTTTTTTTTTATGATTATAGTTGTCTAAAATGCTTGATTTTGTGGCATCTTTTTTGAAAAGTAGAAGCAGAAGTTTTGACATTTTGAGGCTTTTATTTGGTCACATTTTGTCAATGTTTTAGATGTTCTTTGTAACCGTAACCCAAAAGGTACATTATTCCAACCAAATGTTTTATTTACACATTAAACTCAAGTTTAGATCATACTTTTGAACAGCCATAACAAAATACATCTGTATTTATGTAAGGAAAATAATAAGAAAGGTCGCTCAGCCTTCACATACTGTAAGAAACACAATGCAAATACTCTCAAGGGATATTACTATAAAAATGACAATTTCCATAATGCTCAAAGGTATAGCCAAGCTTCATTGCTAGTTCCCTTGAAATTGAAATCCCTTGAAACATTTCCTTGAAAAGATGCACTGTAGTAAAAATGGTTGAGTCGAAAATTCACTGCTGTGAGATACCATATATACCATATATGCACACACGCCTCTATATATTCTTTATTCATAACCTATGTATCTTTAGTCTTTGTGTATTTACCTATATCTCTTAACCTACACATACCTACAATGTGTTTTGTCTGGGGTGGGTGCATGAACTGTCTTGGGGGAGGGAGGGGGCTGTGTGAGGCAAGGAGTACTTTCAATGTTAGTGCAGACTTGCCAACATTTTATAAAATTTATTGCAATATGACTCTTGAATAGGCTTGTCGTCACAGCTCTCCATTGCATATTCCTGGTTTCAGTTTTAATTTCAGTCTGTCCAGTACAGATAAATAGATGTCAGTTTCTCAATAATATTTCTAATCGGGGGAGGGGGGCATGAGAACCACTTGTGTAATCACCTGACGACCACACACAGACTTGAATGTTATTTTTCTAATTCAGTTTTATTTGCAGGCCGCACAGTAGATAAGTGGTTAGCATTTTGGCCCCACAGTCAGGAGATCAGGAAGACCAGGGTTTGATTCTCCGCTTTGTGTGGAGTTTGCATGTTCTCCCTGTGCATGCGTGGGTTTTCTCCGGGTACTCCGGTTTCCTCCCACATTCCAAAAACATACTAGGTTAATTGGCGACTCCAAATTGTCCATCGGTATGAATGTGAGTGTGAATGGTTGTTTGTTTGTATGTGCCCTGTGATTGGCTGGTGACCAATCCAGGGTGTACCCCGCCTCTCGTCCGCAGTCAGCTGGGATAGGCTCCAGCCTGACCCCACGACATAGAATATGGACAGCTTGATGCCATTCTGGTTTCAACAGAAAAAAGACCAAAATTTATAATATTTTGTAGTTTAAATGTGCAATATATATTTGTTTTATTGAAGATGTGGTAGTAAAACCTATACATTCATGTCGTTGATGATTTTTTTTGCCTGCCTTGCATTTAGCATAATACAGGCCCCTGGTTAATGCCCAGGCAATCAACCAAAACAAACACACACTCGAGACAGTCATCCAAGCATAAACACTAAAGCATCTTTTTCATCTGATCTGTCATCACTAAAGCCTATCAGTGTTGGTCACGTTCTGCCTTCTGTGTTCTATTTTTAGTCCCACTGAGTGATAGAGATGATGAAACAGATGTTTCCCCTTCACTGGAGAAGTGCTGAAGCTTGTTAACGGCAAAGGGTTCAATCGCTATTACATTCGGGTCATACATAATGAAATTTTAAACATTTTAAAGCCTGAAATGAGTGAACAATGATAAATATTTGCTTCAACCCTTCCACCTTTGCAAAGCAATAATACGTGTTGAACTGGCCCACTAGACGGTGGACTTGTTTAACCTTATAATAAACATTTTTTTATGAGGCATTTCAGCAAAATGCATGAGAAATGATAAAAGGATAATAAATAAAAAGCCAATAGGATGAGCAGTAAAGAAAAGAGGCGGCTAAAGCAGGCATATTCCACAGGACCGTAGGGCCTGGAAACACCTGGGTATGTTTTATGACATGGCGCTAATGAAGTCATGAATCGTCTTCATGACCTCCGGGCACCACGACATGCTGATATCCTCAGGTGAAGATACTGCAGTCGACCGGCCCCCCTTTGCACGCCGCGTCATCGCTCAGCTGCCTCCGCCCTCCCCCGGCTCTAATGAGTTATTGACCCCCTGCGGATGTGTAAAAAAAGAGGAGATCTCCTTGGTTCTTTATTGCATGTGGCAGCTGGTGTGTTTGTGTGAGTCGCTCTCTCTCTCTCTCGAACTGTGTGTATATTGACCTGCAATAATGTGTGAAGCTATTTCACATGTTCATGTTTTAGTCATGCTGAGGATAAGCGGTATAGAAAATGATGGATGTTTTAGCGATGCTGCGGGAAAGGAGTCAGAACGGTGTATTTGGATTACTATGTTAATCCGTAATCAACAGTTTTTTTTTGTGTGTGTTAAAAATACTACAAATATTACTGGGCGACATTCGCAGCACTCAAGATGCTTCTTGGGCTTCTCATTGCATTTAAATTAGATTTATGTAGCGTCGCTCCCTGCAGGCGATGGAGACAAAACCTCTCTTGTGCCATTAGAGACTGAACAAAAACACCAAACTGCTATTTCGATGTAAAAAAATATGGCAAAAAGAAAAACGCTGTAGCGTATGTTTAATTGATTTTCACTGAGCTCATTCTTACTTGGTCCATAGGGAAAATATCTGTTGTCATCTATCTTGTGGAGCGCTGCACGAGAAAGGATTAAATCAGAGGGGAGGGGATGTATCAGTGAATGGTTTCTCACCGATAGCTGTGGCTGCACAACACTCCGAGAACACCTTGAGTACAGTACATCACTGCACAGTCAGCCACATGCCCCCGCAACAACCGCTGCAGAAGGACACATGACCGGCAAAAATATAAAGAACGGCCGTGAAACAAAGCCCAGCCACACTTTCCCTCACCTTACCTTGTCAGTTTCAAACTTGCAGTATTTCATCTGGCCTTCAGTAGAGCACACAGAAGTACTTTATGTGTGTGTGTATCTCACGCGGGCAATTAAAACCCGACTCTGTTGCAATTTCTTTCTCCGTGAAATAGGGATTCCTCTTCAAGGTCGTGGCATCCATAGAGCACTGTGCCCATTGCAGAAGGCATTGAGCTGCTCCTGTGTAAACGATTTTGAAAAACAATCATTTATCGTGTCGGTACTGCAAACAACCTTCACTGCAGCTGCGTCTGATGCATTCATGTCATAAAGCTAAGAAAGGACAGAGATTAGACACAGTCTTTTTACTTTGGCTATGGAAAAATAAACATTTTGTCCCGCACTGCTGCTGAGAAAATTAAGAAAAAGCAAACACACCACGGTAATGGGTTTTTTAAAAAAAAAATCTCAAAAGCAAGCAGGCAATCAGAGGTACTTTTAGAAAAGGTCATTCAAGGTCAAGTTTGTACATGCAGACACAGGTAGAGGTACTATACACTTTTTGCTACACTAACAAAAGCATAAATAAAAGAATGTACACCAAAACATAGCAAATAAGGCATGCATCTATAAAGAAGTCATTTCAGCCAATGGATTTTGTCCAGAAAATAGTCAGTACAGAGAATGTTGCTGCATAATTTAATGGCTAATTAAGCCACCCAATTTCGACTTGTGCGGATCAATTCATTGGGCTAAGTGGTGCTAACCAAGTAATGATAGGTGATTGGCTCTTGAAAAAGACATACTTGATAGCGGCCAATGAAGATATTCCATCCAAAACCACAATATAATACAACATGATTTCATTCAAAAAGACCATTTAAAGTCAAAATTGTTCTCGGGTGGATTTATAGAGCTGTCAATAGACAGCACCATAGCTGTTTTGGTAATAGCTGATTGGGCCATGTTGGTGTTCCAAAGTCGGAAGGGTTTTAGACACTATGACAAAGCTCAAATGACATTCCACAAAGTCACTGCAGTTATAGGTTTATGTCATTTTATCATTGCTATGAGAATAACAGTACATTTTTAATCTGATTTTTCAGTAGGGACATTCAGTGCAGTACTGAGGCATACCGAACAAACTCCAGAAACAAATCGTGTGTAAAGTCAGCCCTAGATGGCATCATACTACGTTAAAAAGCCATAGCATTTCAGTATGTGGAATCAAACTATGGGATGGATTGAGTAAGGACCTCAAACAATGCACAACGATGAGCGAATTCAAGCAACAAAACAAGCAGTTGATGTTTGCTAAATACAAGGATGAAGAGTCTTGAACCAGTCATGATGTGCTATATATATCACTATATTGACAGTTACTATGGTAACCATTATGTCATTGTATGGTCATATCACCTCGTACTTCGGTACGAGGTGCATTATTAAAAAAAAACAAAAAAAAACCTTAAATTGTATTATGGAAAGCAGGAAGTGAACAAATGTAACAGTTACTGATTGTAAAAGTACCAGATGGAGGGGTAGGATTTAATAAGCTTTGCTTATTACTACAAATGTTTATAGTAGTGTAGTGTTGTCAGTAGTGTTTCTCACATCAGTAACCCAAAATTGAGCCAAAAAAGATTGCAAGTGCCAGCATTTTGACAAAGAAAATGAGAAACTTTAATTAAAAAAAACAACTCCTCGGAAAACAAAAAGTTGGTGGTGGTATATCCATCTGCCACATGGTGCTTTTGAAAAGTCACATTTTCAATGAGTTAAAAGCATCCCTCACATCCGTCATTTATATGGATTTAGACTTTTTTTTATGCATGTGAAACGATAAGACCTTTGTCAACTGGTGCGATGCAAACCATCTGCACCTCAACACCACCGAGACCAGGGAAATGGTGGTGGACTTTAGCAGAAACAGGACACACCCAGAGCCTGTTCTCATTAAAGGTGACCGTGTAGAAGTAGTTAACACGTATAAATACCTGGGAGTGCACCTGGATGCTAAACTGGATTGGACGGCCAACATAGATGTTCTGTACAGGAAAGGGCAGAGCCATCTGTACTTCCTCAGAAGGTTGGCGTCCTTTAACGTATGCAAGAAGCTGCTACAGCACTTCTACCAGACCGTGGTAGATAGTGCCCTCCTGTACGGAGTAGTGTGCTAGGGGAACAACTTCAAAAACAAGGAAGCTACACGCTTGGAAAAACTGGTGAGGAAGGCATACTCTGCCATTGGCACTGAGCCTGACATCTGTGGCAGAGCAAAGACACTGAGGAGGCTGCTTTCCGTTGTAGACAACCAGCATCATTCAATGCAGTTTCAGTGGCAGATTACTATCACTGCCCTGCTCCACTGAAAGACTGAGCACACAGTGTGACTGATCTTTCTGTGTGGAGATTGCATGTTCTCCCCGTGCTTCCGTGGGGACTCCAGTTTCCTCCCACATTTCAAAAACATGCATGTTCAGTTAAATGGTGACTCCAAATTCTATGAATGTGAGTGTGAATGGTTGTTTGTCTATAGGTGCCCTGTGATTGGCTGGCAACCAGTCCAGGGTGTACCCCGCCTCTCGCCATATAGCAAGCTGTGATAGGCTCCAGCATACCCATGACCCTAGTGAGGATAAGCGGAATAGAAAATAGAAGGATAAATCTGAAGTGATCAGTTCCATATTTATTTATTGGTATTCAATTTTCTTATCTTTGATTCATTCATTCATTCATTTTCTACCGCTTTTTCCTCACGAGGTTCGTGGGGGTGCTGGAGCCTATCCCAGCTGTCTTCGGGCGAGAGGCAGGGTTCACCCCGGACTGGTCGCCAGCCAATCACAGGGCACATATAGACAAACAACCATTCACACTCACATTCATACCTACGGACAATTTGGAGTGGCCAATTAACCTAGCATGTTTTTGGAATGTGGGAGGAAGCCGGAGTACCCGGAGAAAACCCACACATGCACGGGGAAAACATGGACACTCTACACAGAGATTGTGGAATTGAACCCTGGTCTCCTAGCTGTGAGGTCTGCGCACTAACCACGCCGTGCTGCCCCTTATCTCTGATTAAAAACTAAATTAAGTTAATGTTAAATTAACTTAATTATGCCACTGCTAGAAATATTAATTCTTTATTAATCTCTTGGCGATTAATAGTATTTAAAAGTATTTTTCTGTCAATGAAAATGTATTTTTTGAGAGCCCATAACTGATGACATCATAGACGGCCGATGTAGCGTAGCTGACGTCCGGCTCCATTTTCTTAGTGAGCTAACAGGATGCTACAAAAAAAATATATTAAAAAAATGCATTAGAAAGACATTTGGAGTCACACAGTTTATTAATAATATGACAAGACGCGCCAACCAAATAATGCTCACAAACAAGCCAAAATTGTGGCGTAAATATACATTAACTAAAAAACAAGCTAACCAGGGCGAATGTATATATTTTCACGTCATTTTTATTTTTTTACACGACAATTCCTAAAAGTTCCAAGAAATGTCCAACACCAGGAGCTTTCTCGGTGGGCCGATCAATAATAGGCTGATTGATTATCATTAATTACGGTAACTAAAATCCTGGGTTGACATAGGAACGTACCACTGCAAAGACAACACAACAGAGTTGGGACAGGCCACATCTCCCAACTCACTAAACAACCGTTGTGCATAAGAACCTACAATACGATCCATCGGTCGGTGGGGGCATTTTTGTCACATGTGCATGCAGCTTCAAGTCAGTCTGAGGCTCTGTCGCCAATTAGGGAAAAGAATTCGCAAAATTCACCCACTCTCCTGTCAATCTTTTTTTTTTACTGTAATGGAACATGCTGCCCCCTGTCAAGACAGAGGGTGCAGGTTTGATCCCAACTCTGGGCATGGTGTTTTATATAAACAAGAGGATACTCATAATGGGCAGTGGGGTAGAGCCAGTTGAAACCAAAAAGTCCAGGGCTGAATTTTTGTCCCAGTGCACCAACCCATGAAGTTGGTGACCGTACTGCCTCAGAATGAAATCATACCGGTGCATCCAGAGGTCATCATCGAGTGATGATTACATGTAGGCTCGCTTGCGTCCAAGAATGAAAAAAATATATATAATCTCATCTCTTTCACTATTGAAATCACATTTATTTGGCAGATGTCAGGTTCATTTTCAGTGGATTCTGTTCTGTTCTGATTCTGTTCTGTTCAGGATTCTGTCATTGGCATTGCCAATGATTGATCTTCATTCAGACTGGCTTAATATAGTTGGCATGGGTGGAGACATTTGATCTTTTCTTTTGGATGTGCTCCCTGTGTATTGTCGTGGATGACCCTGAGGACTTAGAGACATAAATGTACACAAATTTAGTCCCTCGGTGCTGCGTCAGCAATCTTACTCTTGTTTTTAGACATTCAGCTCATCTCCAGAGGGAAAGTCACTGAATGCTATATAAGGACAAACATTATAATACCTTGATTTCTTTATAACAAGCAGTGGAAAGAAAGCAAGTGTCATGAGCTTCTGGAACTTATAGAACGTGGTTGTTTATCCGGGCATTGCCTGACGTCATTTGTTAGGCCTTGGCACTGGTTGGCTTGACCGCTGACATTTGCTCTCTCACCATGTGGCTTCTGTACTTTGGGACCAGATGGCAGATGGTGCCTCCAAAACAGACAATACACAAACACTAAAGCACATCCGCATGTACACATTTTGTGATTTTTTTTTTAATTTTTTTTTTAACACACCGTCACAACAACTTCCCCTTCCCTCAGCACAAAAGGGGTACAAAGCAACAGATCGATTTATCACCCAAAAATAATTCATGAAGTGCTGATCGAATGCCAGAAAGTGAACTTGGGACGGAAAAAGTGGATGTATTACAGTTGGAGCCGAGGAGATTGATGCTTCACCCTCTCTGTGGGGCCCCGTGTGGTTGCTCAGGGTGAAACGTTTCCATGAAGACATGCGGTGCTTCTCTTTCACCTCACCTTAGTCTGGCTAAATCTGTCTCTGTCTCATGTCCCTCAGTGTTTTTCCGTTTTATCCATGTTCTTATCTCATCTGTGAACTTGAATTTGTCATTGAACTACATCTGTGTGTGTGTGTGTGTCAGGGGGGTTGGTAGGGGCTGCACAGTGAATAAGTGGTTAGTGCTGCTGCGTCACTGTAATGCGGTTCTGCCTACTTGGAAAACTGTAAATTACAGTACCAGACAAAATGAATCAATGCACCATTTGTTGATATGTGTCTTGTTATTGACTGATCAGTCCAGTGTGTACAAAAACCTCCAGTCAGTCCATGTGACAATATGTACAAAATGCGGTATAGAAAATAGATGAATGGATGGAGAATGAGAGACCCGAGAGACTTGAAGAGATTGAAAAAGTGGGAAGACGCTTGGGATTACAAATGTAGCATTTCCAGCCTTGTAATGCCACTAACACAACAGACTGGAGGGAAGGATCAGGTATTGGTTTCTGTAATTGTCCCCCTTGACAATTTTCTTAGCCCTTACCCCAAGGTAAACAATTGGTGCTCCAATTCTCCTTAAAGGGGACATTGTGTTTTTTCCACTTGTCTGACCTATAAATGTAGTTAGAATGTTGTATTCTCCTGTTAAATGATGCCAACGTTTCAGATAATGAGGTTTGCTCATTTGGAAGTGAGCCGTGGAAGAATTTAGGGATGGCTCTGAACGCTGGGTTTCAGAGAGTTTTTTTCAAACCAGCTCTGTAAGGTCACAGCATGCCAATAGTAAGCACAAGCTGTGGGCCCTGCCCCCCGCCGAAACCCCCACTCTTACCCTGCTCCCATCTACACAGCTTTGTTGATTTCCCAGTCTTAGCAAGGAGCATTGGCATTGGAAAACCTGAACATGTGTGTTTAGGTTTGAGGGACCGATAAATTGCCCAAAGCGTCAGGTATCAGGCAGAAGTAGTTGGAGTTGATTATTCTGAGCCAGCAGGAGAAAAATATGGGACTGTTTTGTGGACATGGGCGAAGCTGGACCATCCACTAAACTGTTACTGAAGTCCGATGGCTTTCCAATATTATTTTGTCGTGTGGAAGAGTCAGAAGTGCAAGCTGGAAGTAACAATTTAGAAGTCTCTTCTGTAAGTAATCATTGAGCGGGGTGGGATGTCCGGAGTTGCTAATATGAGCCGGAATACAGACCAGTCAGATACGGAAAATGCTTTTATGCTAATTTACGTTTATGAAACGAGTACAGCTATCAATTATCCGTATCCATGAAGAATTCACATTATGTTTGTATACTGTTCTGTAGTTGTTTGCAGCAAAGTTTATAAAAAAAAAAAACATTGGGTAATGTATTCACTGTTTACTCTCCACACACAGGATGCGACATCACACTTTTAGTGAAGGAGGAACTTTTGTTGCATGCAGGCAGGCGGTCATTTGTGGAGATATTCTCAGATGAATACACTATACTGGATCGTTGTCGGAAAGACACTACCGGAAAGACTCTGACTAAATCACCTAAGCACACTCATTTGCTAAAAATACTTGTTTTCATTTGTATGCATCGTAACTTTGCTGCGGATTACTCCGGACGCTTGGGAGCGTGACCATTCACGGCGGAATGGGCATACCTGGACGGAATAAACAGACCGTCTGGAAATCCAAGGAAATACAGCTGGAATAGATGCCGATTCTGGAAGTTCGAGAAAGTTTTCTTCACAACTCAATACAAAGGGATTAAACTTAGCATAATAGGACCACTTTAAAGCGAGGGGTAATAAGTAACCTCAAGGCAGCCGTGTAACCATGCCAGACAGTTCCTTTAAAGAGAGACACACACTTGGTGCTAATCATTCATTCATTCATTTTCTACCGCTTTTCCTCACGAGGGTCGTGGGGGGTGCTGGAGCCTATCCCAGCTGTCTTTGGGCGAGAGGCGGAGTACACCCTGGACTGGTCGCCAGCCAATCACAGGGTACATATAGACAAACAACCATTCACACTCACATTCATACCTATGGACAATTTGGAGTCACCAATTAACCTAGCATGTTTTTGGAATGTGGGAGGAAACCGGAGTACCCGGAGAAAACCCACGCATGCACGGGGAGAACATGCAAACTCCACACAGAGAAAGCCGAGGGTGGAATCGAACCCTGGTCCTCCTAGCTGTGAGGTCTGCGCGCTAACCACTCGACTACCGTGCCGCCCTGGTGCTAATCAATGTTCACTTTTTTTTTTTTTGCAAATGTGGCCCCTCTGAACGAGTCCACAAGGCAGCATTGCTGTCGTCTCAATGCATGGGCATCCATCCCCTTTGTGTACCTGTATCTGTTAAGTCTGCACAGTCCTTAGTCTTCAAAGCGTAGCTGGTCTTGTGTCATAGAGTACAGCTCAGTGTAACAATTATTTGACAAGAACGAACTCGGAGGAACCAAGTATCAAGCAGATTCACAGGTACTGGAAGTACATCGAAACTCAACAAGATGGAGTGTGGAGCTTTGAGATGAGACTACCAGAGTAGAACTGACGCAGTGACATCAGCAACAGGTGACGGTCATGTGGTTACCACAATGAAATGAAAGTAAGGAAGCATTCATTCATTTTCTACCGCTTTTTCCTCACGAGCGTCGCAGGGATGCTGGAGCCTATCCCAGCTGTCTTTGGGCGAGAGGCGGGGTACACCCTGGACTGGTCGCCAGCCAATCACAGGGCACATATAGACAAACAACCATTCACACTCACATTCATACCTATGGACAATTTGGAGTCGCCAATTAACCTAACATGTTTTTGAGAAAACCCACGCATGCACAGGGAGAACATGCAAACTCCACACAGAGATGACCGTGGGGGGAATTGAACTCGGGTCTCCTAGCTGTGAGGCCTGCGTGCTAACCACTGAACCACCGTGCAGCCCAACTCCATACAAAGGGCTGAAAATTACCATAATTTGTCCTCTTTAATTCAGCACCCGGAGTACCCGGAGAAAACCCACGCATGCACGGGGAGAACATACAAACTCCACACAGAGATGGCCGAGAGTGGAATCGAACCCTGTGAGGTGAGGTGAGCTGTGAGGTCTGTGCGCTAACCACTCGACCGTCGCGCCGCCCAGTAGGGAAGCAAATCAAATAAAAGTCAAAATAACGGGGAAACCGGGCAGCACGGCGGTCTAGTGGTTAGTGCGCAGACCTCACAGCTAGGAGACCAGGATTCAATTCCACCCTCGGCCATCTCTGTGTGGAGTTTGCATGTTCTCCTCGTGTATGCGTGGGTTTTCTCCGGGTACTCCGGTTTCCTCCCACATTCCAAAAACATGCTAGGTTAATTGGTGACTCCAAATTGTCCATAGGTATGAATGTGAGTGTGAATGGTTGTTTGTCTTTATGTGCCCTGTGATTGGCTGGCGACCAGTCCAGAGTGTACCCCGCCTCTTGCCCGAAGACAGCTGGGATAGGCTCCAGCACCCCCACAACCCTTGTGAGGAAAAAAGCGGTAGAAAATGAATGAATGAATGAATAACGGGGAAACCATTTTTAAATGGACACACTTTCTTATACAATCTCAGTTGACTTAGCTAAAAACCAGAAAGCATTTTAACGCAAATCAGTTTTGCTAGATGACTTCACCCATCAAGAGTCCCTAAGATTAAAGGAAAACAGAGTAGGACTTTCTCTAAATACATCATACCTTTGA
This sequence comes from Doryrhamphus excisus, assembly GCF_037039965.1. NCBI lineage: Eukaryota > Metazoa > Chordata > Actinopteri > Syngnathiformes > Syngnathidae > Doryrhamphus > Doryrhamphus excisus. The sequence goes on along the minus strand of NC_136357.1, from coordinate 11,870,637 downwards.
TAACGCTAAAGCTCCTTCAAACTGCTTCTTAAGAAGACTTTCTGGATAGCAAAGCATGATGGACCCTGAAGAAATCTCACATAAGCTTCTTCACTTATTCATGACTTTCATTTTCGGTTCCGACGAGTAACTAAGTCATCATAGCTGAGCAATTGTCTTTATGGAAAGTCAAGCCCAATAAATCCTCACATGCAGGAAAGCCGTCAGATACTACCGGATTGGTTTAGTCAGGAATAGTCCGGCAATTTAGCAAATACAGTCTCTTTGCTTTCTGGCACCGATGTTCAATCAGAAGATTAAGACACATCTGTCCATTAAATGTAGGCCAGTTAGCTCAACATAAGGAGAACGAACACACTAGCATGCATGTAACACTCGCTAATCAACTCACTGTGTGTTATTTGCTTAATTGGTGTGAAAAGCAACGTGTTGAAAATGTGAAATCACAGCTGCACCATGGCTTATGTCTGGGAGCAACAACTTCCTGTAGTCTTCACCGGTTGCCTGGCAACAGCTCAGAGCCAATAAATGACCCGCTACATACAGTAAAAAAAAAATGAAATATCATCTTATGATTCAGTGTAATTGCATATAACCTTAATTAGCTAGCTTTTGAAGTGCCGCTTTTGAGCTGATTTTATTGCAGTTTCAGACATAGTCCACATTAGCTTCTTGCTAAGCTAAAAGGAGTGGCTTTTTATCATTGATATTTTCATTTCAAATGTATTTCTCAAAACTTCAGTAGTCTCTATTACACTTTATTCTGCCATGTAAAAGGAACTTGGAATGGATTTCATAAAGAATGTGAACGCACAGGGTATATGTCATAAACTCAATTGTCTTAACCTTTTAAGAAAATCTTTGCATGGTAGAGCTTTATATGAAGATAATGATGTATTCCAGTCTTGCCGAAAGAGCAATATAGCAAATGAATGAGTGAGCTGCGAGGAATTAAGCGATAACCTGCCTATTAAAGATAACGGTGAGGTGTTGAGGTCATCAGCTCAGCGGCGACGGCTTCTGCCGTTAACGGCACTTCGATTGGAGAGGGGGGGTGGGGGTGGAGCATGCTCTGAGAGTTTTGTAATTAATCAAAGTCTCTCTTTAAAGCTAACTATTTCACGTTCAATTTTATCTGATGGTCTCCCTCATGCAAAGCCCCCCCCCCGTGTGATGTGAGCCCATATCTTAATTACTCTCAGATCACTGATACCCCTGCACACACACTCCTGCTATTTCTTGAAGAGACAGAAAATCATTTTACAGCTGAGCAGATAAGTCCCCGTGCTCCTTTTAACAGCTCCACCACCACCCGCACCTCCCCACAAGCCAAGGCTCATCTGACGCTGTTCTAATGACAGACAGGCAGCGTAGGTCCTTGTTCCTCTAAATCCGCAGCCATAGGGCGGGAGGAATTAGGCACCCCTCCCCACCCATCTGTCTCCCCCGCAATACATCCATGATGGATACTAAATTGAGCTTCTGCAGCAATATTACCCTTAAAGTGGACATGCATGGATCATTTTCTGTCATTGCATTGATTTCATATAGAAAAATGCTGGAAGACCCTTTTTCAAAGCTGTGAGGCCACTTTTCAGGCATTATGGTCAATTATTATTCATTCATTCATTTATTTTCTACCGCTTATCCTCACGAGGGTCGCGGGGGTGCTGGAGCCTATCCCAGCTGTCTTCGGGCGTGAGGCGGGGTACACCCTGGACTGGTCGCCAGCCAATCACAGGGCACATATAGACAAACAACCATTCACACTCACATTCATACCTATGGACAATTTGGAGTCGCCAATTAACCTAGCATGGTTTTTTTTTTTGGAATGTGGGAGGAAACCGGAGTACCCGGAGAAAACCCACACAGAGATGGCCGAGGGTGGAATTGAACTCTGGTCTTCTAGCTGTGAGGTCTGCGCGCTAACCACTCGACCGCCGTGCCACCCCTCAATTATTATTATGGATATTAATTCAATATATTCATTTTGAATAATATCCAACATCAAATTTTATTTATTTATTTATTATACCACTATCTGTATCCATATATGAAATGGGTGGCGCATAAACCGGAAGTGGGAGTGGTATATCTTGGGAGGGGCTTGAATCAGTTTATTATTTTAAGTCTGAAATTGACATAGATTGATCAGAAGTTGCTATATTTGTTGTTTTTTTATTCAGCTATATATGTGCTATTTGCTACTTTTCTTTTAATGTTTCCAGTTTTATTCATTCATTTAGCGCTTATCTTCACGAGGATTGCGGGTGTGCTGGAGCCTATCCCAGCGGTCTTCAATGAACCATAAATATGTGCTCCATAAATGGCCCACGGGCCGGACTTTGGACAGCCATGGTTTACATATTTCACAAGGAGTGGGGAGAGTTAACACATGAGTGTGTCCATGCTGTGTTTTTGCAGCACAATCACTAAATTACCCCGCTATAAGCAAAGATTGGATACAGGCTTCCACAGCAGTGCACACACACCGGGTTGAGACGGTGCGCTCCGGCGGCAAGCCTCTCATGAGGATTACACAGTAAATTCATGACGAAGAAACACTTTGATGAGCACTGTGTGGGAATTCTGAGCATCTTTTTTTCTTTGGGACAGAGAGTAGTCATCTTTCATGCAAGACTCCAGTATCCATTTGGTAACATGTGTGTGGGTTTTCTCCGGGTACTCCGGTTTCCTCCCACATTCCAAAAAGGCTAATTGCAAACTCCAAATTGTCAATATTGTGAGTGTGAATGGTTGTTTGTCTATAAGTGCCCTGTGATTGGCTGGCGACCAGTCCAGGGTGCACCCCGCCTCTCGCCCGAAGACAGCTGGGATAGGCTCCAGCACATCTGTGAGGATAAGCGGTAGAAAATGAATGAATGAACTACATTTATAGGTAGAAAAGTGGAAAGAAAGCCTTTTGGATGCTGATATCAGAAAGTAAGAGAGCCAGGTATTTGTTTCTGTGTTGTACACGAAAAAGCTTGTGTATGCAACCTAGCGTTTCCTCAGAATGTTGATGAAGCAACCACACAAAACATGTAAAAAAAAAAAATACAGTATACAATACAATACAATACAATACAATACAAACCATCTTGCAAGCAAGAAAGTAAACACTGCTCCAGGTTGGAAGACTGAGAATGTATTTTTATGTACTTTTTTTTTTGCTTGTTACTGTTGAAACAAACAAAGACTAATGTTGCAATTTCGGGAAATTTAGATTGGGTAAAAGTTATAATAAAGTCAAAATATAATATTTTATATATATTATGGACAAAATGAAAGCAGAGATAGTACTGCCCTTCCCCAGTTAGAGGTTGGAAGACTGAGAATGTATTTTTATGTTCTTTTTTTTGCTTGTTACTGTTGAAACAAACAGACTAATTTTGCAATTTCGGGAAATTTAGATTGGGTAAAAGTTATAATAAAGTAAAAATATAATATTTTATATATAATATGGACAAAACGAAAGCAGAGGAAGTACTGCCCTTCCCCAGTTAGACTGAATGGGCTTATTATTTGGGTGGTTTGGTGGTCTAATTGAAAAGCTTGCGTTCCTATTGATTATTCTGCTCTAGGAACTTTCAGAACATATTTTCTACTAATTAAGGTAAAACTATTGATTTTGAATCATTATTATTATTTTATATTATCTAACACACGCTGTATCGTAAATACAGTAAATATTAATATAATAATGAATAATGAATATATAGTAATAGTAATATATAGTAGTATATAGTATATTATAGTATATAGTATTATAGTAGCATAATATATAATAATACAGTGAAGAAAATAAGTATTTGAACACCCTGCTATTTTGCTATTTCTCCCACTTAGAAATCATGGAGGGGTCTGAAATTTTCATCGTAGGTGCATGTCCACTGTGAGAGAGATAAACTAAAAAGAAAAATCCAGAAATCACAATGCATGATTTTTTAACAATTTATTTGTGTGATACAGCTGCTAATAAGTATTTGAACACCTGTGTATCATCTAGAATTCTGACCCTGAAAGACCTGTTAGTCTGCCCATTAGAAGTCCACCTGCACTCCATGTATCATCCTGAATCAGATGCACCTGTTTGAGGTCGTTAGCTGCATAGAGACACCTGTCCACCCCATACAATCAGTAAGACTTTAACTTGTAACATGGCGAAGACCAAAGAGCTGTCCAAAGACACCAGAGACAAAATTGTACACCTCCACAAGGCTGGAAAGGGCTACGGAGCAATTACCAAGCAGCTTGGTGAAAAAAGGTCCACTGTTGGAGCTATCATTAGAAAATGGAAGAAGCTAAACATGACGGTCAATCTCAATCGGAGTGGAGCCCCATGCAAGATATCACCTCGTGGGGTCTCAATGATTCTAAGAAAGGTGAGGAATCAGCCCAGAACTACACGACAGGACTTGGTCAATGACCTGAAAAGAGCTGGGACCACCGTTTCCAAGGTTACTGTAGGTAATACACTAAGACGTCATGATGTGAAATCATGCATGGCACGAAAGGTTCCCCTGCTTAAACCAGCACATGTCAAGGCCCGTCTTAAGTTTGCATATGACCATTTGGATGATACAGAGGAGTCATGGGAGAAAGTTTTATGGTCAGATGAGACCAAAATAGAACTTTTTGGTCATAATTCCAATAAGCGTGTTTGGAGGAAGAAGAATGAAGAGTACAATCCGAAGAACACCATCCCTACTGTGAAGCATGGGGGTGGTAGCATCATGCTTTGGGGGTGTTTTTCTGCACATGGGACAGGACGAGTGCACTGCATTAAAGAGAGGATGACTGGGGCCGTGTATTGTGAGATTTTGGGGAACAACCTCCTTCCCTCTGTCAGAGCATTGAAGATGGGTCGTGGCTGGGTCTTCCAACACGACAACGACCCGAAGCACACAGCCAGGAAAACCAAGGAGTGGCTCCGTAAGAAGCATATCAAGGTTCTAGCATGGCCCAGCCAGTCTCCAGACCTGAACCCAATCGAAAATCTTTGGAGGGAGCTCAAACTCCGTGTTTCTCAGCGACAGCCCAGAAACCTGACTGATCTAGAGAAGATCTGTGTGGAGGAGTGGGCCAAGATCCCTCCTGCAGTGTGTGCAAACCTGGTGAAAAACTACAGGAAACGTTTGACCTCTGTAATAGCAAACAAAGGCTACTGTACCAAATATTAACATTCATTTTCTCAGGTGTTCAAATACTTATTAGCAGCTGTATCACACAAATAAATTGTTAAAAAATCATGCATTGTGATTTCTGGATTTTTCTTTTTAGTTTATCTCTCTCACAGTGGACATGCACCTACGATGAAAATTTCAGACCCCTCCATGATTTCTAAGTGGGAGAAATAGCAAAATAGCAGGGTGTTCAAATACTTATTTTCTTCACTGTATATTCATTCCTTCATTCATTTTCTACCGCTTTTTCCTCACGAGGGTATATAGTAATGAATATATACCTGATGTAGCTGAGGTCAAAGTTCCTTTCCATCTAATTTGGACTGATGATCCAAGATGGCTGTATTCAGTAACTCCAAAACAATACAATCATGCTGAGAAAATATTTACAATATACAGTACATATGTGTTCATCCGCACTACATTGACAACGCACTGACAACTGCAATGGTTTCGTAGTTTTCTAAGTGCTTTTGATCACAGCTGTGCACAGTTTTGTGCTTGTGCAAGCGTTTACTGATAATGTGTCATGCTTTATTACCGATGCATCAGTTGATGGCTGGCTGGAAACAGCACAGTGTGGCACTCTGCAGTATAAAACCAAGTATCCTAGATGTCATATTGAGCTTTTTCTTGGCTTGTGCTGCTGTGAGGCATCAACCTCCCTTTAAAATGAATCTCCTATGTAAGTTTTATGAGTGATTAAATATTCGTGTACCTCCAGGAGGAAAAACTGCAGTTGATGCCAAAAGTGAAGGCGCAGGTATACAGTATGTACATAGAATAACTTTTGACGGACAAGATTACTGTAAAATCACATCATAGTCAACATTGCGCTCTTTACCTGAAAGCTGTCATGGTATATGATGCATGTTAGCAAGCGTGTTAAGCTTCACAGTGAATTACTGTGAAAGTACTTTTCTATAAATACTTTCTATAAATAAAGCTGCCACATTAAATAGCAATCTTTTCATGCACTAAGTTCTGTGTTTTGTCGGGCGCTTAGGAATAAAATGCCAGAGGGCCACGTGGCGGCTTTGAGTGTAGCTCAGGGGGTGACGCTGTCAAATAAGCCGGGGCAAGTGACCTGATCTGAACTGTTGATATTTAGCAGGTTGTGACTACAATGTCGCCATGTTTATAGTAAAACCACCCCACTGCATTAATTCTCTCATTAAGATAACCATTGTCAGACCGTGCAATGCAACATGTATTCACCTGTGGCGTTTTGTTTCTCCCGCTAGCAGATGACTCAGCAAGGCGTCTAATCAGCCTCTTTTACTCTTTCAGCTTGTTACCGCCTAATCATGCTCATTTAAAAATGACTCACATGAGTAATTACTGCCGTCAAGCGGTCCCGAGCCGAACAGGTCAGCTTGCTTCAAGGGGCCCGGGCCCATTACGGAGAAGTTATGATCATAGCTGTGGGCCTGCTGTGGTGATACAACCCGCGGGAACACGCGTCAGCCCTCCACAATGGGGAAATGAAGTGTTTGTTTAACATGAAAGAGGCGGGCATAAAGACGCTCCCATTACCATAAGTAGTGACCGTTAGTCATTTGCGGCTTGTCGGTGGCAGCTGTTTTGCAGCCTGACCGCTTCAGCCGCACGGCGGTGTTGACTTTGTTCTTCTGTTCTTCTTCTTCTTCCATTCATTTTCCAGACCACTGTTCCTCACCAGGGTGAACATGTGCGCTAGCACCTATCTTCAAACATTTAGCCTCATCCAGCATCACACATTAACACCAACACTGAACTCTCAGTGAGCTTATCGCTAGTGATGAGCAAGTACACCAGTACACCTGTTCACCCATCTAAATGATCTGTATCCGTATCTGTACTCCGAGTGGGCGGGGCATAAACCAGACATGGGCGTAACTTAAACAAAAATGTGTGGGGGCTTACATCTGTACATTTTTCTGTACAAATGTTGCTGTAGTCATAATTATTCTGCTATATGTGTACTGTGTATGTACAGTATACTGATTAAGTTATTGTTTTAATGCTGGAGCCTATCCCAGCTGTCTTCGGGACAAGAGGCGGGGTACACCCTGGACTGGTTGCCAGCCAATCACAGGGCACATATAGACAAACAACCATTCACACTCACATTCATACCTATGGACAATTTGGAGTCACCAATTAACCTAGCATGTTTTTGGAATGTGGGAGGAAACCACATTATTCTGCTATATGTGTACTGTGTATGTACAGTATACTTAAGTTATTGTTTTAATGATCTGTGCGGGGTTGTTGATTCATGCAGATGTAAAACTGTAAACAATATTGTGTATATCACAAAATTCACAACCATTCATTAAAAATGGCAGCACTTTAATCATTAATAATCATTAACCCTGTCTGTTTAAAATAACACCTTAAAGAGGCATAAGACAGTCAAAAGTCATCATTTTAACTACTGCAAAGCATGCTGGGATATATGTAATTTGCCAATTCCACGGCTGCAAACTTTTACAGGTTACACATGTCATGGATGGGGAAGTTTTTGTGTTGACATAAAATACTGTAGCTTTTGCTCAAACATTCAGAGAATGTCCTCCAAAAATCATAAAATCACAACCAAGCCAAATGTCGAGTTCAGCTCACAGCCTAAAGTAGGCTTTGAGTTTGACACCCCTGCCTTAAATAATCATTCACAATCCTCTGTACGACAGAAAACAAGTTAGCATGACCTAGCTAACAATGGACATAGCGGGACCTACTTATTTTAACGCTAAGCCCAAACTAAAAAAACCTCCACAAAACTAGCAGGGGGGTTCCATTTGTACAAGTGACTTCTATACTAACCAAGCTACAGTGATATTGTTATTGTAGCAACTAACATGAAAAACTATATTTATCTGGTGGAGTAATGCCTCAGTAGCTGCTAGTCTCAGCGTCACTCACAGACACTCACAGAGTGGCTACCTCGCTGTCAATTTCACTATGAATACTCAACAAGGTGCTAGTTTGGTGTCAGCATGGTAAATGTCATTAATGTTTCTATGCTGTTGTTGTTGACAACCCATTCATCCATTTTCTATGCCGCTTATCATCATTAGGGTTTGGGTGAGAGGCGGGGTACACCACCAGCCAATCACAGGTCACATATAGACATCAACACTCATGTTCATACCTATGGACAATTTGGAGTTGTTAATATGTTTGTCTTTCTAAGTACGTTTTGGTTTGAGTCGGTGGTACCGACTGACACTAACCAAGGTTCCACTGTTCCTTTCTTTTCCTTTCCTCCATACATAAGCTGTTCATGTTGAAAGCTAATGATAGCAGGAAGCTCATGCATTTTTTCTTTTTTTTTTTTAACTAGGGGGTTGGGGGGGTACTGCTTAAGGGTTGGACTTTGGAAGTCTCTCGGCGTACCTTTACAAAGACACTTCCTACTTGGAATGCAGAGAGCGCGGTGACACTTTAGGGGATTAGCAGCACCATTTTTCCATAGAGCAAAAGCCCTCTCAGGATACCTTTAAGTCTCACTTTCTTTCTTCCTCTCCCTTGTAGTTCACTTCATTGCCACACTCCCAGCAGCAGAGAACAAAAAGAAGAAGCACCTCATTGATGAAAGACATGAAGGAGAAGAGTTGTGGAAAAAAGGTGCGGATACACAAATATATAAGGTATGATTGGAACCTATGAAGTTGAATATTTTTTATCTGTAGTTTATTTGTATATTTATATTGTATCTTGACAATTTACACATATTAGTTGCATGCAGTAAGTCCCGTTTCCAGTTCTATGGTCATTATCACACTTTTTGCAATCAGTGGTAAAGGGGTGGACGAGTGGTTAGTGCGCAGGCCTCACAGCAAGGAGACTCGAGTTCAATTCCGCCTTTGGCCATCTCTGTGTGGAGTTTGCATGTTCTCCCCGTGCATGTGTGGGTTTTCTCCGGGTACTCCGGTTTCCTCCCACATTCCAAAAACATGCTAGGTTAATTGGCGACTCCAAATTGTCCATAGGTATGAATGTGAGTGTGAATGGTTGTTTGTCTATATGTGCCCTGTGATTGGCTGGCGACCAGTCCAGAGTGTACCCCGCCTCTCATCCTGAAGACAGCTGGGATAGGCTCCAGCAATCATGTGACCCTCGTGAGAAAAAGCGGTAGAAAATGAATGAATGGTAAAGGAGTGGATGAGTGGTTAGCACACACGCCTCACAGCAAGGAGACCCGAGTTCAATTCCGCCCTCGGTCATCTTTGTGTGGTTTGCATGTTCTCCCCGTGCATGCGTGGATTTTCTCGGGGTACTCCGGTTTCCTCCCACATTCCAAAAACATGCTAGGTTAATTGGTGACTCCAAATTGTCCATAGGTATGAATGTGAGTGTGAATGGTTGTTTGTCTATATGTGCCCTGTGATTGGCTGGCGACCAGTCCAGGGTGTACCCCGCCTCTCGTCCTGAAGACAGCTGGGATAGGCTCCAGCACGCCTGTGACCCTCATGAGAATAAGCGGTAGAAAATGAATAAATGAAGGAATGGTAAAGTGGTACTAAACACACCCCCAAAAAACAAAGAAAAAGCAAAATCCACTTGTGGAAGCATACTTAGCTTTAGTTTCACATGATGGTTTGAAATCCAAGCTTTTGGTGTGTGTGTGTGTGTGTGTGTGTGTGAGACAACAGCAAGATTCCTTCAGGCTTTAAAGTGTTAGAGAAGCGAGGATATACCTGCAACTGGATATAAGCCGTATTATGTCTGCTTTATGGGCTGTGACCATCCAATCAAAGCTCTAATTAAAAAAAAAAGGGGGGGGGGGCTGCATGAGTATGTTTGAGAGGGGTGTGAGTGCTGCGCCTCATATCCCCCCCCCCCCCCCCCCCCCGCCGATCTATTGTTGTTTACAAGAGTGGAAAATAAATAAATAAATAAACGACGACCACGCAATGCGGCTGCCTCTGCGTCGTGTTGACACGGCTGCGCTGTTGTTGTTATGAGCAAATACGCTTTCTCCTCGGCTTAAAAAAAAGAGGCTCGGCGAGGTAGACCCAGGAGGCTGTGCTTTCTATTTCACTTCCATTTGAGGAACAGTGTGGCGGAAATGACAAATGTGGAAGGCCTGATGAGGAGCCTTCGGGGCAGCAATGGAAATAACAGATATTAATCCTCCTTTTCCCAAGCACGTGCATAGTGTGTGCGCAGTTCAGACATTGTCCTTTGAGCGTGAAGAGGTGCTTGAAAATCTGCAATGGAGTAGGCACGCATATGTGTGCGTGTTTGTGTGTGTTTGTGGGTGTTTTATTTTTTTTTCTCTGGCGCCACCAGCTACTCTTAGCTGACAGCAAATAGTTAAAGCAGAGGCAATTTGAGCTTGTTTTGCAGCCCAGGTTGATATACACGCTAACATAAGCCAGTAGTAACCCAGTGGAAGCAGCGGCGACAGCTGTGCCGCACACAAACAGAGGCAAAGATGATAATTACAATGTGTCAATTCAAACTTTATCAGCATCATGGGAAGAAGTGTGGAGGCCAGGCACATCTCGTTGCCGGTCTAATCGCATCCAGGGAAACTAATTTGCAGATTGGAAAAATACGACCTGACAATCGATCCGCCATTTGTAGGCACAATTAATGGACAATTCCCTCTGATGGGAACAACACACAAAATAAAAGACAGATATTGCTCTCCCACATCTCATAAATGCCACAATTAAAAGCAACGAGAAATATCTCCCAGGGGGCAGCTTGACATTTGGACAAACATGACGAGCTTTCTCTCCGTGAAAAAACAAAGATAAGATGTATCATTGGCAGCGCTCGGAGCTTGCGCATTGCAGCTCCTATTTGTTCGCTTACAATAATAAAGCGAGGCTGCACGCGCATTCATAGCAGTCACAGGCACCAATGCAGGCTTTGTCATTGACAGCAATCTATACATAGAGCTGATCTGGGCTGAAGTGATGCTGGTGGAGGAGCACACACCAGCTGTCAGTGCCAGGAACGAGGAGAAAATAGCTTTCATGGCAGAAGGGAGGCGACTGTCAGGCCACGGGGAGGCTGAAGCTGAATCAGTCATACGGTTTCAAATAAATTCACATGGGTAAAATGGAATGCGAATGGATGCGGCAAGTACGTACTCATACTTCATACTAGAAAATCCAATGGCCAAAACAAAACAAAAAAAATTCTGATTTTCAGCTCACGCAATTTCAGGTCTGAACCTGATTAACTGGAACATGGCGAGTCATAGTGGGGACTCCTGGTTGGTTCATACAGTGGAACCCTATGAAGTTGGTCCCTCTTATGTCGACAAGTCATATATGTTGAACAACTCATCAAGTCCCGATCCAACTGGTTGTTCTTATTACGAAAAACTGCAAGCTTCAGTGCCATTATACATTGTTGAGACTCCACAGTATAATTTCCATTTCTAATAGTTTATGTTGCCATGTGTTGTTCATTCATTCATTAATTTTCTACTCGCGGGGGTGCTGGAGCCTATCCCAGCTGTCTTCGGGCGAGAGACGGGGTACACCCTGGACTGGTCGCCAGTCCAGGGTCACAAATTCACATTCATACCTATGGACAATTTGGAGTCACCAATTAACCTAGCATGTTTTTGGAATGTGGGAGGAAACCGGAGTGCCCGGACAAAACCCACGCACGCACAGGGAGAACATGCAAACTCCACACAGAGATGGCTGAGGGTGGAATTGAACCCTGGTCTCCTAGCTGTGAGGTCTGCGCGCTAACCACTCGCCTGCGATGTGTTGTAATATCGTCAGTTTCATCATTATCATGAAGGTAGCTACAGTCATCCCTAATTTATCATGGATAATTGGTTCCAGACCAGACCATAATAAGTGAATTTCCTCCAAGTAGGATTCAATATTAATAAATGCGCAACTTCAAATGTTTACCACTTTCACACTGAATGGAAGGAGAACATATTTTCACTATGTCATGTTGCACATGCCATGGCTGACTGCATGCAGTCTGAAAGTAACGTCTCATCAATGTAACATTACTGATGCCTATTGACCAGATTGTTACACATAATTTGTCTTTCAACATTTTTGACCAATAATAGGCCACGCATTTTCGAAATGAGTCCTGAAAGAAGTTTGGGATGGCTCAAAATGCTTGGTTTCAGAAGGTGTGGTAAAATTGCGCCCTTTGTGATGTCACGAGAAGCGGACTTCCTTATATGGGTGTGGCAGTAAGCCTGATAAGTTCTCTGCCCTCCCCCAATGTCTGCTACTTTGTTTACAAAACAAGCTCAAGCAGGATTTATGATATTTGGTGATTCCCAGCAAGAGAAAACTGCATTTCACACGCGACTGTTTTTGTGAACGTGAAATATCTGCCAAACTGTTGCTGTCACCAGAAGCAATAATTTGGACACGTTGTGTGTCGACGCAGCATCCTCATGACCGGCTTCTGTCATGTGACCAATCACATCGGACTGGCCATACCCTGAGGTGTGCCATGGGGGGAATAAATTAAAACAGACTGTTTTGGCAGAAAGCACAAATCCAAAGAAATACAGCTGAATAGGTGCAGATTCTGGAAGATCGAGAAAGTTTTCTGTGGGGGTTATTGTGTGTAGTTGCTCTATCGGAGTTCACAACTTAATACAAAGAGTCAAAAAATTAGCATAATAGGTCCGCTTTAATGTAGTCAAAACATACAAGCAAATTAGCACAGCAGCTGTGTCAAAAGAATCAAAATAAAAATATGCACAAATGAGAAAAACGTAGTCATCAAGCTTATTGGCCATTCTCCTTATGTCTCTGGTGAAAGTTGTAAGTAAATGTACAAGCAATGGTATGTTTCGGTTTCAATTTCGGTTATGTCAACAACCAACAGCCCCCTTGGCCTGTCTCACAAACGTCCACAAAGATGGTTAGTGGAATTGGAAGTGACTGAATCACTGCCTCATCCTGAATCACCGCAAGTGCGTTAGCATAAGCACCGCCTTGTCGCTTAACTTATTGTTGATGGACAAAATTACAGGATTTGACTAAGAGGATTAAAATGACAGCGGTTAATGAGACACAGCTGGGACTGGATCACAGCAAACAACAGTGTAATAACCCCCCCACCCCCCCAACCCCCCATATCCCTTGGAGTTATAAATCCATAAACTCATAAACAGACATGCACACACGGGCATCCACATGTGCTCCATTTCCCACCCCCACGCAGTCCCCGCTTTAAGGTGAGCCTAAAGGCCAGGCGGCAAGCTGCCACTCACTTGTATGCTATTAAATGCACTTTATCAAGCTATTCAAATCAACCTAATTCATTCACGTCTTCTCATCTGGATTTGAAGCATTTAGCCCCAACAAGACACGGCGGGAATAATAGCATAATTGTAATCTCCCCCTCTCGTGTCAAGTGGGGAAACTGTGCCTTTAAATGCGGGTTAAGGTGGCTATGGGTGTTATAGTCGCTAATGAGGCTTCTGATGGAGTAAATTAATTTCAGGGTTGATTCCTGTCACATTACTGCGTTGAGGATGTGGATTTTTACTTTTTGGCTACAAGATGAATAGGCGTATGTTTCACTGCAAAAAAAAAAAGCAAAGAAATGACAGCATCTTATCTGTAGTCTGACATTGATTTATCGCAGATGCTTCAAGCGTTTTTATCGACTGCGTTGGCCATTGGAATAACCTGTATGCATTATGTATAATTTATCAGGCAAACAGATAGCGATTTACACATCCAGTAAACAGAGGAAAAATGTTGGCAATCATGTGTTTTAGACTTCCCGTTAAATCCAGTAGTTACTTTAAACTTGATTACCTCGGACTGCAGGACATCCTCTTTGTTCTCCATAACCGATATGTTGCTAACTTGCTTTATGTCCACCCTATGCCACAAATATATGGATAGGATATGCTCATAAGTGAATATAAAATGAATATAATGAATATAAAATACAGGGGTGTGCAGTCAGCACTAACCACTACCAGAGGCATGCACTGACCTGCAGTTACAGCATCCGTCCATCCAATTTCTACGTATGTTGTTAGTCCTCAGTTTGGTCGTGAAGGTATGCTGGAGCTTATCCCAGCTGACTTTGGCCAAAAGGCAGCACCTATCGTCAGTCAATGGCAGCATTTACAACATAATTTCCAGTTTTGTTTAATGACATTGCATTCATTTATTCCCAAAAGTATTATCTTTTTTGTCTATTGCTACATATGTATCTACAATATTGGTGTAATATGGGGCCACACAGTGGACCAGTGGTTAGCATGTAGGCCACATAGTCAGGAGATCGGGAAGACCTGTGTGGAGTTTGAGTATGTTCCTCCCGTGCATGGGTTTTCTCCAGGTTCTCCGGTTTCCTCCCGCATTCCAAAAACATGCTAGGTTAATTGGCGACTCCAAATTGTCCATAGGTATGAATGTGAGTGTAAATGGTTGTTTGTCTATATGTGCCCTGTGATTGGCTGGCGACCAGTCCACGGCGTACCACACATCTCACTCAAAGACAGCTGGGATTGGCTCCAGCATACCCCTGCGACCCTAGGTCACGGCATAGGATAAGCGGCATAGAAAATGAATGGATGGGTATTCATTCATTCATTCATTCATTCATTCATTCATTCATTCATTCATTTTCTACCGCTTTTTCCTCACGAGGGTCGCGGGGATGCTGGAGCCTATCCCAGCTGTCTTCAGGCAAGAGGCGGGGTACACCCTGTGGGAGGAAGCCGGAGTACCCGGAGAAAACCCACACATGCACGGGGAGAACATGCAAACTCCACACAGAGATGGCCAAAGGCGGAATTGAACTCGAGTCTCCTAGCTGTGAGGTCGAATGGATGGGTAATTTAGTGTAAATGTGACTATAGAGGTGTTATTGTATGTCTAAAGGACTTACAGGTGAGTGGTGAGGGTGATGCATTTCAGTTCATTTTTTATATTTGTGCCATATTATTAGATATATATTCATACTGAACTGCTCCAGATGATGTAGTATAGAGTTTGGAGTTGTTTAGATATGATGTATTGGAAGATAAAGGGTTGGCTGGGTTTGTTACTTTGGTTGTGTTTTTTTTGTTGTATTTTTACGTTGGGATTCTTCTCCCCTGCCTGGCCCTACTTCTGCATGCGCTGCCGCCCCCCCAATTTGTGAACTCTGAGCATCAGTAAGCTCCCTGATCTCAGGGAGATTCTGAGATATGATTCTGAAATATGCTTGCGGTCAAAGAAGTTGTGTTCTTCCTTCTCCTCCTCATGCACTCCAAATTATTATTAATTATTATTATTTTATATATTACTTATGCTGACAAATAACAACCCACTCTTATTACCCACTACTTATTGTTGGCTTACATTAAGCACCCTATCTTCTTTACAATTTTGGTAAATAAAGGCCTCAGGTAAAATGTACAGCATTTACAGTTTATTAATATGGAAAGCAAATATAGTGTAGGTTTAATGCTAAGGCTACATGTACACTTCCACAGGCGTAAT